>NW_007730773.1:168135-175923 GCF_000696425.1 Galeopterus variegatus | reverse complement strand
CCCCCCGCCACTCCCAGCCAGTCCTTCACCATGGAAGTGGTCAGAGCTTCCAAAGTCAACCAGGGAAAGATTCTGGATTCCTCAACTGTCTAGTGAACTCTCAGACCATGTGGGTGAAATGTAAGGGGTGATGGAGTGCTTGCCTTGTAGGTGGGGACAGAACCAGAAAGGCTGTCTTGATATTATAAATATGACCCAATTTTAAACTCTAAGCTGGTGTTACCTTAAAACACTGGGGTTATGGTGGGAAGTTCAGAGGTTCCATGATTATGGCCTCAACTTCCACACACAGAACTCACTGATTGCTGTCAGGGGTGACACTCAGCCTTGTCCTGGAGAACCAGGGGCTTGACCTACATAGGGCCCTGGGCCTCATGTAGGACTTCCTGCGAGGTGGGTGTGTCCAGCCATGGAGGCACCGACAGTGCTGAATTTACTGAAGCTCAAACCAAGACAGTGCTTGGGGCCCAACTAAATTGAGCACCATCCCATCATCCGCTCCAAGAAAAACAGAGGATTTTATATTTAATGAACTCATGAAGAATTAACTTTGCTATCCAAAGAAAATAAAAAAGAACTTATTTTCATTTCAGCTTGCATTAAAGTTGTCTGTCATTTTGAATGATTTTATTCTACTGTGAATTAAAGTGAGGATGTACCACAGTATTGGTGGGAAGTGCTCAGAGCCTGGCTCTAATAACCATTCCCTAGATTTGCCAGGATCCTCACTCTCCTGGGTTCTTTTTCTCTGGCACACACATTTCCTGTTCAGCATCTCTATTTCCTATTTAGCCCCACATTACTAATGCCACCTTTGCCAAGCTGTTGCTTTCCAGCTCCTAAATTTAGGCAGCCTAGTTATCATTGCTCTTGTGCAATATTTTTTCAATATTACATGGTGCAATTTTGCAAGTATAAAGCAACTCCCATGGATTTCTCTAACATTTAAAATATGTCTGTGACCCTAAACTTACACTTTTGCTCCCTCAAGATTTTTCACCAGGAGTTCAAACATCTTTTGGGGGGAAGTGAGATATTTTTTCATAAGTTCACAGTATGGCTAGCTAATCTAGGCTCCTTTGGGTGGTGTGGACAAAGCAGTGAGGAGGAAGAAAAGGAAACTGGGTCGTAGACCTCCATTTGGCAGTTTTAATTCTACTCTTTCAAATGAAAGCTGGTATTCAGCACTTTGGAATGTCCCTTCTACTTCTCCTGTTTCAGCTTCTGCCTATTCTTTAGGAAAATTGGCAGATATGTTTCAGAGCAAGCTTAGAATTTTGGGATAGTGAGGAGAGAGATTATTAATAACCTGTTCCCTTGGAAAGGTAACCAGAAAATGAATGAAAAGAAAGTTCTAGAACATTATTTCTCCAAGAAAACCATAGAATAGCTCTCTACTGAAATTGCAAGAGCCGTACATAGAGATTAAGTCCTTCGATAAATTCTAGCCTTTAGGCCTCTCCTGACTTACCTCCACCAGCTTGTTGGCATGTTCACGAAAAACCTGGGCATATTCTTTCACTTCCTTCTCGTTCCCGCTCTTTGCAGCCTCAATGAGTACTAGCAAAGGGACATTAGTTTCCAAGAAAGAATCGGATATGTGATCCATCACTGCTTTCCGAAGCTACGGTTAAAAAAACAAACAAACAAAAACACACAATTAAGAAATAGAATTGTCCATTTTTTTCTAAACTATTGTTCAGCTCTCATTATCTGTGGAAATACTGTTCCAGCTCTCTCTTTTTAATTTTCTCAGTACTTACTATGTAAAAAGGAAACAAAAAACAATGACTGATGGATGCCTTTAAAATAAGTGTATTAAATGTCAACTTGAAAGCCTGTAGCTCAATACAGTATAGGCTTTCTCCTATCAAAGGTCTGTTCTCATCCCTTATTGACCCAAATGTCCCCCCCTTGGGAGGTTCTGAATCATGATACAGTTCAAGAACTCGGGCTCTTGAGAAAAGGAGAAATCTAGACATCAACCAGCAAGTGGGAAGAACTTTGGTTGAAGAGCTGAGTCTTGACGACACCCCTAAAACTGTACCACTCTGTTGTCTACTGCCCTTCCTAGGTCCATTATTTGTACTCGATAGAGGTAGAAACATGAAACATCTAACAATCTCAAAAACATTGCTGGCCAAGCGCTATGATGATACAATTGCTATGCTCCAGAAAGAAATACTTTACAATTATCTTCAAGGTAAGAATAAGCAAACCTAAGTCTTCTAACAGTGCATAATTACACATTATTACCACATTGTTAAAATAGGAAGTGGGCAGTTGTATAAAAATAAAATAAAACTGTCCCTGAACAATCACCTTGGTGCTGTTTTGTTCATAATTGTCCAAATGAATGTGGGATAAAAATAAAAATAAACACAAGAGAAAATGGTAAATAATCTGTATGTTTTTCAAACAAATATACTTATCTAGGAGTACTCAAGTGCATCTTTGGATGGGTGATACATACATATTTGTTATTGATCAGAAGAAGGAGAGCTATATAAATCTCAATTCCTTTTTGCATTAATTACCATAAGGTATGCATGTGTGTATGTACAACTTAGTTTGGTTTAATTCTGAATTGGGTTTGACATTTCACCATATAAAACATAACAAAGACTATTAAAGTTAACGTTACTTAGTTACTCAGTTGGCAAAATGTATTAAGTTACTGCTTTGGAATAATGTTGGTAGACACTCAGTTAAGATCTTTACACACTGTATCTGTTGATTCCTACAATAACACTATGAGATTTGGACTATTCTTATGCCAGTTCTTCAAATGAAGAAGCTAGGACTTAGGAAAGTTAAATAACTTGCATGAAATCATAAGGTAACAAGTGGCAGAGCCTACAGTAAGAAGGTCTGAGGGAGATAGAGCAGTGTACAGTAGGAACTGACCTGCCATGGCTCTTTCCCACATGGAGGAGAAACCATTGGGAGTGTAATCAAAATTGAACCTGACAGGGACAACAGAGACAAAACAAAGAGAAGGTGCAGATTAAGTGGGGGAGATGAGCAGAGCCAGCCTATCTCACCAATCAAGCCACCACATTTTTTAATACCTTACCAAAAACAGAAGTGAGATCTCTGGGAAGCTAGAAAAGCTATCTGCATCAAGCTTCTTCCTAAACCTTCATAGAGATTATGGTCACAAAAATGAGCAACTTAAAATCATTGAGGTCAATCTCACACAAAGTAATTATTTCAAAAAAATGAGAATAAGAAGTATAATATCATCTCTACACATACAGAAAGCATACGAGAAAGATATGCTTATAAGAGATTAAAACTTTCAGCTGCTTTTGCAAACTAATTAAAAGACATTAAGAAAATGATAAATGAAAGAATAACTTGAATTAGAATAAGAAAAAATGAATTAGGTCATGAAACTCCAGAAAGAACTAGAAATAAAAGAAAAATCACTTTTTAAAAAAGACTAAATAAGAATGAATAAACACAACAGTAAATGCCTTTTGTGAATAAACACAAAAAGAGAGAAAAATAATCTTTTTTTAAATCTAAAAAAATGATAAAAAGAGCTTAAAAGGGGATTTGAGAAAGATGACAAATACTGAAGATAGGCAAATAAAATTCAATGTATGGCTATCAGGGGTCCCTGAAGATGAAAATCAAAAGAAGAAAACACAATGAATTCTAAAAATTGTAACTGATGAAAACTTTTCTGAATACATATATATATTGAAAATCACATTCTAATATGTATTGTCAAAACTGCTGAAAGATTTTTGATGTTCTCACCACAAAAAAAAATAAGTATGTAAGGTGATGTATATGTTAACTAGCTTGATTTAATCATTCCACAATGTATGCACATATCAAAATATCACATTGTACCACATAAATATACGAGGGGTCTTCAAAAAGTTCACGGAGATACCTATTATCTTTTAATTATATTTTTCCATGAACCTTTTGAAGTTCTATTTTTCCATGAATCTTTTGAATACATAATTATTATTTGTCAATTAAAAATAAAAATTTAGAAATCTGAATAAAAAGAATACTGCATTCTGAAAGAATATACTATGTTCCTAAGAAGATGAACCGTAATTGTCAACCAAGACATATTCTAGTAAATCTACTGGATTCTAAAGAAAAATGGAGGAAAATAATCTTTGTGCATTTAAGCAAATAGAGCATATGACTTATAAAGAGGAGAAAATCAGATGATCATCAGACTTTTTACCAGCAAAGCTTTGTGCCCAAAGAAAATGAAGTATTGTGTTTAAGATAGTCAAGGAAAGAAATATGAACTAAGAATTTTATAATCAGCAAAAACGATTTTTAAGGATATAGAGCACAGACAAAATTTGATCAACATATGGAAACTCAGACAATATTGTTACCATGAGCCTCTTTTAGAGAATCAGAGTATGAAGTTTAAAAACCAAAATAATTAGAAAAAAAGTCCACATAAGGACTGGTGGTGAGCATTAGATTTATACTTATTTGAAGAACTAAGAACAAGTGATGGTTAAATGCAAGAGAGTGTAGTATAAAATATTTGTATGCTCTAACAATGAAGACATCACAACATTGTAAAATTGGGAAAAGAAAAAAATTAGAATATACAAAAATATTAACTGTTTTATATAATTTTAATTACAGTGGTAGTATGAATATTATTATTCTGACGCTATTGTGTTTAAAGATAAAATAAAGCAAATGATTACTTATGAGATTTATGTCCTATGTCCATGTTAACCGGAAGGATTGGTGGTGAAGAAAGAAAGTTTAATATAGAAGAGGTTAAGGAAAAACACTATAAAGCTAGATCTGAATTAGAAATGTCAGCAGGAACCCAATGGAATTTTTTTCAGTTTTATTCAGGTATAATTGACAAATAAAATTGTATATATTTAAAGTGTACAACATGATGATTTGATAAATATATACATTGTGAAAGGATTACCACAATTCAGGTTAATTAACATATCTATTACCTCACATAATTACTTTTTTTCCCCCCTTTGGTGAAAATGCTTAAGATCTACTCTCTTAGCAAATTTCAAGTACACAATATGATTTTGTTAATAATAGTAACCATGCTGTACCTTAGATCCTCAGAACTTATTTATCTTTTTTTTTTTTCTCTCTTAGCAAATTTCAAGTACACAATATGATTTTGTTAATAATAGTAACCATGCTGTACCTCAGATCCTCAGAACTTATTTATCTTGTAACTAAAGTTTGTACACTTTGACCAGCATCCTTCCACTTTATCACCCCACTTCCCAACCCCTGGCAACCACTGCCCTACTCTCTGTTTCCAGGAGTTCAACTTCTCCTTTGTTTGTTTTCAGATTCCACTATAAGTGATACTATACAGTATTTGTCTTTCTCCATCTGGCTTATTCACTTTGTGTCATGCCCTCCAGGTTTATCCATGTTGACACAAATAGTGGGATTTCCTTCTTTTTATAGTGAGTAATATTACATTGTATATATATAAACACTATTTTCTTATCCATTTATCTTCCAATGGATACTTAAGTTATTTACATATCTTGACTCTTGAGAACAATTGAGTGTAGATACCTCTCTGAGATACTGATTTTGTTTCTTTCAGATATATACCCAGAAGAGGGATTGCTGGATGATATGGTAGTTGTATTTTAAAATTTTTGAGGAACCCCCATACTGTTTTCTATAACTACTGTACCAATTTACATTTCCAGCAACAGTATTCAAGGGATCCCTTTTCTCCACATCCTTGCCAACATTTGAACACATGGGATTTTAAATTGAAAACACAGGCACATGTGGCTCACAAATCAACCAATTTACAACTATTAAAAAGCAACAACAGCCAAGCTGAGGCCATTAGAGATCAGGGGAAGAGGAGGAGAGACCTAAGGAGTTCACGAAGGTGGGAGAAGCCATGATGAGAGAAAGAAAGGATTGCTATGACCATTTTGAGCCCCAGCTGCTTCAAGGCTGGTGAGTGTGGGATCAGGAGCCAGAAAAAGCTGCTGCTGTGCCCTTTGGATGGAGTTGTTGGAGACTGCAGGGGAGAAGAAGGCCTTGGTGGTCCCCAGGCCAGCAAGACCACTAATAGGATTCCTGTGGACCCACATAGGAGTGAGAAGCCACAACAACCAAAAAAAGGAGCCACTTAGAGGCTGGTGAGTCATTGCAAATATTTGGCGAACAGCCCATCCCAAGGGAAGTGGTAGGAGCAGGGGCAGTGTGGGAGACCGGCCTACCAGAAAAATACTGGGGCACAGCAAGGACAGCTGATCTGCTCCCCAATCAGTGCAGGACCACTCAGAGGAGACTGGTCAGGAATATAGAACTGCAAGGGGGTGCAGTTTGCTGAAAAGACTCAGGCTCAGACCAGAGTTACTACACAACCCAAGTGCACCAGACCTCATGAGACCTGGAAGTACCTATAAAGTCAACCATTAAAACCTGAGCTGCACAAAAAGCCTTCCCCAGGGAATTAACAGCAAAGCAGCAATTAATCTCAACCACAGAGCTCAAGTACTGGTCACCACAGGAAGTTCCCCCATTTTAGAAGTAAGCAAAGGACAACAAATTAGTTCCAGTGCAGAGTTTAAGTGGTGGGAACAGCAAATAATCCAACACAGAACTAAAAGAAAAAACACAATACCCATAGACCAGAGACAAAGTTTGATATTAACCAGTAAAGGTCTCACATCACCAAAGAACATCTATAAAACCTAGAAGTACTGAAGTCCCCCGGACTACCAAGCCAGGGATGGGGGTGGGCTGGGGGCCTCAGTCATGCCCTCTGACACTTGCAACCAGTCCCAAGGGTGGGGGGCGAGGGTTTCAGCCACACCCTTCTGACATCTGCACCCAGCCCAGCAATGACCAAGCCAATGTTGGAAGTCCCCTGGTCTCCCCTTCCGGAATGAGGGGGTATCACAGGCCTCAATCTCACCCCTCCTCCTTCCTCCTCCCTCCTCCTCCTCCCCTATTTCTTTCCCATTTCTCTCTCCCCCTCTCCCCAACTGCTCCACAACAACATCATAGAATGTGAAAAAAAAAATTAACAAATCAACTTAAAAAAAGAAAAAGAATACACAGGCACATGTGCAAATACTTTATCAGCTCTGTCCAAAGAAAAAGCCAGAAAACAATGACCAGCCTAGTAGTAATGAGCAACATGAAACACAATTTTACACTAAATAAACCAGAGCTTCTTGGAGAACTGGCTGATTCTAGATATTCTGGGGGTGAAAATGTACAAATAAGACTAAATTCTCTTGTCATACCAGATAGCAAAGAGCTATCAAAGACTACAAGGGCCATGTGAAAATAACTCAAGATGCTCCCACTGGCCAAAGATGAGACAATTTGAACAGAACAAAAATTTCAGTTGACTGAAACTCACGAGTTTATAATGACTAAAAAAGAAAGAATTAATTGTTCACCTTCAGAGGTTGACAAGTGACGAGGAACCAATTCATTTATCTTGACAGAATCAAAAATATATCTTGCCTTTCCTGCCTAAACTGGAATTCTGAATAATGAGAAAAGTGTCTATGTACAAACTTATTTCACTTAATAAATGAAAACAAAGTGATAGGATTAGAATATCACCATTTTTCAACCTCTAACGAAATAGTAAATCTAGGAAATGAGCATAAGTGGCTGAAAACATCACAAAAAAAGACACAAGCAGACATTTTGTGCCTGCTGATGAAATAGCACAATCTTGACCACAGTCTTGCCAAATGGATCAAACCTGGAGCTGGTAGAGCTTCTTTATGCCCTTGTGATTTGCAGAAA
>NW_007730773.1:161161-167238 GCF_000696425.1 Galeopterus variegatus | reverse complement strand
CGTATTTATTGTGTGTGGATTTCTATATCTGTGCTTGATTTTATAACAAATTTTTTTACAAACGCAAACATTTCTCATGTGCAGTCCTCATGTTCTTTTCCATTTCCATCTGGATGGCATTCAAATGACTCATAAGGTGACCTGAGAAGCCATGAGTTGAAGATGGCAGACATCTCCTGGCCCCCAATCAACCTGGGCCCTTAAATGCATAGAGGGGAGCTGCCCAGTGTCTTGTTACTGGCCCATTATTGTTATGTAATTAAGAAATGCAATTCTATTGTGTTAATAAAGCCTTTGTGCATTTTGAAGTTTATTACTTACAGTAGTTGGCCTGTCCAAATTTAATCCTGAAACAGAACTCGTTTTTTCCTGCCAACTCTGCCTTCCTTCAGCCTGTCTTTTCTTCCCAGATCTTTTTTACTTAAAGCTTGGGCCACAGGACAGCATCACTGCCATTTCTTGGGAACTTATTAGAAATGCAAATCCAAGTCCCCACCCATACCTGCATTTTAATCAGAATCTGCATTTTAATAAAATACTTAGGTGATTCCTCTGCACAATAAAGTTTGAGGAAGGCTTCTATAGGAGACCTATTGTATCAGTCAAGTTCTTAGTCTCAAGCATTAGAAATGAATTCTGGCTGATGTAAGCAGAAAATCAGTCCTTTTAGTTCACGGAATGGACAGAACTCAGAAATGTTAGGACTCCCTGTGTCTTTGTGTCATGGGCTTTTGATTCAAAGTCTTAGGCAGATGCATCTAATGTTTATCCGGGTGGAATATAGATCCAAATTCTGGGTCATGTGTCCACACCTAGTTGCAAAGGTGCAGGAGAAAGGTGCTGGCAGGAAAGTAGTTTATGAAAACATGTGTTCTGGCCATTGTAGCTGCTTATATCAAGATTCACAGACTGAGGAATTGCCCAAACACAGAAATGGAATTCAGATGCTGATGCAAAAAAAAAAAAAAATGTCCAGTAAAGAATGGGTCTGGCAGAACACTAATACAGGGACTTATACATGTGTGGATGGTGCAAGAAAATAGATATACATTTACAAGAAATACTAAAAGGGGAAGGGGAGTTAATAAGTAGCAAGATCAGAAACTACATACTAGGACAGGAAAGGCAAGTACACTACGACTCTTCCTTTTTATGTCCACACCAGACACATTAATCCATTTTTTTTTTATGCTGAGCTGAAATACTACTTCATAATCCTTCTCAGCATAGTACTTCAGGTAGCTATTACCCATCAATCCTATCTCTCCTGCAAAATGAAAGTTTTCTTTCTTTGCTGAACCTCCCCTACAATGGAAGCTTTTTGCATGACCATCTTTAGACAGAATTGGCTATGTGTCTGAGCAACTCAGTGCCATCTTGATTTTCAGAAATAAAAGTTAATAGTCAAGTCTAGGCCTGGCTGCTAATATTTAACAAATGTCTGACCATTTAACATCTGTCCTGTAATTGAGACAGATGTTTAGGAAAATCCTGTTAAGAATAATGCTTTAACTTCTTTACAACTGTGATGGAAGACATACCAAAACCAAGGTCAAATTGGAAGGTAGAGGGTAATTTCAAATAGGCTTAAAAAACTGAATCCTTAAAATCTTTCCATGATCATGGCTGCTCCAGGCTCTTCATGATTACTGACATATTTTACCATAGTTCCTTAAGCTTTGTGGTATAATTATTATTAAAAATGAAAGATCAAAGCAACAAAGTGACTGGGCGAGGAGCCACCTAGCCCAGGGGGTTTGACAAGAATTGAGCCTCATTAAGTCAGGCAAATTTTAGCCAGTCTGTAGGTCAATTAAGGTAATCAGTCAGTGCAGTAATCCACCCAAAGCCACTTTAATAAGCTGGGGTGCCATCAATGTACACAGTTCACTGGTAATGAAGGTGCTGTTTGTTGTTCAGGCTGGGGGTGGGGGTGGGGGAAGAGAAGCACATCTACAAACTCTGCAAAAGAGCAATTAGAGAATAATCACTATTTTTACTTTATTTTCTTTTTAAGAGGAACACAGAATTCTTTGGTCATTATCTCGATGGCACCAACCATCTTCCATGAAGCAAACTCATTTTAATTGGGATACTAGTGTGTTCTTCCTTTTTATGTCCACACCAGACACATTAATCCATTTTTTTTTTATGCTGAGCTGAAATACTACTTCATAATCCTTCTCAGCATAGTACTTCAGGTAGCTATTACCCATCAATCCTATCTCTCCTGCAAAATGAAAGTTTTCTTTCTTTGCTGAACCTCCCCTACAATGGAAGCTTTTTGCATGACCATCTTTAGACAGAATTGGCTATGTGTCTGAGCAACTCAGTGCCATCTTGATTTTCAGAAATAAAAGTTAATAGTCAAGTCTAGGCCTGGCTGCTAATATTTAACAAATGTCTGACCATTTAACATCTGTCCTGTAATTGAGACAGATGTTTAGGAAAATCCTGTTAAGAATAATGCTTTAACTTCTTTACAACTGTGATGGAGGACATACCAAAACCAAGGTCAAATTGGAAGGTAGAGGGTAATTTCAAATAGGCTTAAAAAACTGAATCCTTAAAATCTTTCCATGATCATGGCTGCTCCAGGCTCTTCATGATTACTGACATATTTTACCATAGTTCCTTAAACTTTGTGGTATAATTATTATTAAAAATGAAAGATCAAAGCAACGAAGTGACTGGGCGAGGAGCCACCTAGCCCAGGGGGTTTGACAAGAATTGAGCCTCATTAAGTCAGGCAAATTTTAGCCAGTCTGTAGGTCAATTAAGGTAATCAGTCAGTGCAGTAATCCACCCAAAGCCACTTTAATAAGCTGGGGTGCCATCAATGTACACAGTTCACTGGTAATGAAGGTGCTGTTTGTTGTTCAGGCTGGGGGTGGGGGTGGGGGAAGAGAAGCACATCTACAAACTCTGCAAAAGAGCAATTAGAGAATAATCACTATTTTTACTTTATTTTCTTTTTAAGAGAAACACAGAATTCTTTGGTCATTATCTCGATGGCACCAACCATCTTCCATGAAGCAAACTCATTTTAATTGGGATACTAGTGTGTTCTTCCTTTTTATGTCCACACCAGACACATTAATCCATTTTTTTTTTATGCTGAGCTGAAATACTACTTCATAATAGATAACTAGTAAAACAACATACAGATTTAACTACAGTAAGTGTTTGTGGTCTTAGAATCACCTTTTTGGGGAGGTGGGAGAGACATCATGAAAATCAATTTCTGATCAATCAGTTGACTAGTTTGTTGTCATTGCAATTCAGTTTTTTGGCCAAAAGCACTGAATCAACAGTAGCTTGTGCCACGTATCACATTATACAGCTATGGCCCATGTTTAAAAATATCACAGCTGTAATTTCTTATTTTTATAGATTAAACAAACTCTTTAGTTAGAAAGTAACAAAGAGACAAATCATGGGGACTAAGACAGGAAAGGGTTGATCAGGGCACACCCTGAAGGACAGTAGCAGGTGCTTAGCTCCTTCTGTTGATTTCATTTTCTGCCCCAGCACACACAGGTCTGTGTCCAAGTCCTCTTTTCCCTCCATGATAGGCAAGGGCAATTGCCTTCATGAGAAGAGGCAGTAAAAGGCTGCCTCAGGGTTCAAGGGAGTGCTGAGATCATTGCAGATCTCCAGATGGCCTCAATCCAACAGGTACAGCAGCTTAACTTGGTGCTAGTAAAATTATTAGCACAAAACAGAGCCCACAATTGCTGGGTGCAGTATAAATAAGCAAAGGAAAGGCTGGNCAATGTACACAGTTCACTGGTAATGAAGGTGCTGTTTGTTGTTCAGGCTGGGGGTGGGGGTAGGGGAAGAGAAGCACATCTACAAACTCTGCAAAAGAGCAATTAGAGAATAATCACTATTTTTACTTTATTTTCTTTTTAAGAGAAACACAGAATTCTTTGGTCATTATCTCGATGGCACCAACCATCTTCCATGAAGCAAACTCATTTTAATTGGGATACTAGTGTGTTTCCTTAATGGAACCAAAAAAAAAAAAAAAAGAATAGTTCATCAAGCCTCAACTTTTCCCCATCCACCCCATCTATCCCCCACCAATTTCAGGTTCTGCTAGACCAATTAAAAGTACAACTATCATCATTAGCAACACCAATGTACAAATACTTGATGGTTTAGTTTAGCCAGATCAACAGTCCTTGCCCTCTAGATTTTTCTTCTGGGAGTGTGATACAATTAGGATAAAAATTAGAAATATCTCACTGATGGAATAAGAAGTGCTGAGGCAAACTTAGATAATTACAGTAATTTGCTGCATTCATAACCCTATGCTTCACCTCTCCTTGTATCCATACCTATTGCCATGTAACTCTGTAGTGCCTGCCCTCTGTGACTCTGTGCTTGGCCATGTGGCATGCTTAGTGCCAATGAATGTTGGCCACCATTGATGCACGTGGGGGTTTGAAAGGCCCATTCGCCACTGGGCTTGCTTGGTCTTGCTCTCTACCATCCCCATGAAAAGAACGTGCCTAAGCTAGANAATAAGAAGTGCTGAGGCAAACTTAGATAATTACAGTAATTTGCTGCATTCATAACCCTATTCTTCACCTCTCCTTGTATCCATGCCTATTGCCATGTAACTCTGTAGTGCCTGCCCTCTGTGACTCTGTGCTTTGCCATGTGGCATGCTTAGTGCCAATGAATGTTGGCCACCATTGATGCATGTGGGGGTTTGAAAGGCCCATTCGCCACTGGGCTTGCTTGGTCTTGCTCTCTGCCATCCCCATGAAAAGAACATGCCTAAGCTAGACTGCTTATCCCAGGAAAAGGGTGACAAACATGCTGAGCAGATCTGAGTCACCTCAGTGATCCATGTGAAAGCCATCATAGATCAATCAAGAGCTACTGAACCCAGGCACATGAGGGCCAGGCCAAGGTGACCATCCACGACAAGTAAGCAACAAATGCTATTGCTGTTTGCTCCTGAAATGCTGTTACACCACAGTACTGTACAATAGATAACTAGTAAAACAACATACAGATTTAACTACAGTAAGTGTTTGTGGTCTTAGAATCACCTTTTTGGGGAGGTGGGAGAGACATCATGAAAATCAATTTCTGATCAATCAGTTGACTAGTTTGTTGTCATTGCAATTCAGTTTTTTGGCCAAAAGCACTGAATCAACAGTAGCTTGTGCCACGTATCACATTATACAGCTATGGCCCATGTTTAAAAATATCACAGCTGTAATTTCTTATTTTTATAGATTAAACAAACTCTTTAGTTAGAAAGTAACAAAGAGACAAATCATGGGGACTAAGACAGGAAAGGGTTGATCAGGGCACACCCTGAAGGACAGTAGCAGGTGCTTAGCTCCTTCTGTTGATTTCATTTTCTGCCCCAGCACACACAGGTCTGTGTCCAAGTCCTCTTTTCCCTCCATGATAGGCAAGGGCAATTGCCTTCATGAGAAGAGGCAGTAAAAGGCTGCCTCAGGGTTCAAGGGAGTGCTGAGATCATTGCAAATCTCCAGATGGCCTCAATCCAACAGGTACAGCAGCTTAACTTGGTGCTAGTAAAATTGTTAGCACAAAACAGAGCCCACAATTGCTGGGTGCAGTATAAATAAGCAAAGGAAAGGCTGGTGGAATGGAGGGTGTATACAGAAGGCACAAGCAACTGCAGCAGCAAGGTATGGAAGAGAGGTGGTGAAGAGAGGAGAGGAGAGGAGAGGACAGTAATATTTCAAGTTAACGATCTTCATTTAGCACTTACTTTGTACCCAATTCTGTTCTAAACACTTAGAATAACTCTATTTCAAAAGAACTGGCTACTATTTTCTCTATCTTATAAATGAGGAAGTTGAGGCAATATAATTAAGTCACTTACCCATAGTCACATAGCTAAGAAGTGGCAGCGATAGGATTTGAACTCAGGTTGTCTGGCTCCAGAGTTCATACTCTTAATGACTAATTTACAAAGCTTCTCAGATGTCTACTTTGCATCCATTATTGACCAAAAGCAATAGTAATATGATGGTGGTGGAGAAAGTTGCAGAACAAATTTGATTCCAGGATGATGAGTGAAG
>NW_007730773.1:142657-160557 GCF_000696425.1 Galeopterus variegatus | reverse complement strand
GTAATATGATGGTGGTGGAGAAAGTTGCAGAACAAATTTGATTCCAGGATGATGAGTGAAGCGCATAGAGGAATCTGGAAGCTTCCCTCTTCCCCACCCCTGAGACAGTAAGACCAAATGGAAGAAAATCCTCAGTGGAGAGAATGGAAGACCAGACCCAGTAGCAAATGGACTACTACCACAAGAGGAAATCAGTGACCCTAGCAGAGGCAGAAGTGATGCTGCGTCCTAATGAATCCACACTCCAGGAGTGGAAAGGGACCTGCTAGATACTCACTGCGAGACTCTGTGACTTTCTGAAGTTGCAGGAATCTGGAAAAAAATGGAGGACTCATGGTTCAAGATATGACTACTACAAAAATGTATTTGATGGGTTATATGTGCTTTGATTTAACTGTCTTATTATAACTTCTGGGTCAACGTGTTTTAAACATATTTTAAAATAGTAAATTATGAAATGCTCAATAAAGTGTGTTTCTCAGGATTCTATGTTCAAAGCTAAAGGAAGTGAGACTCCTCTCAGAAAACACTGGGATCCAGGTTCCTTGCTTTATTATAATTATCTTATGAATGGAAATGCACCAGCCTGGTGATGGCAGAGGTGAGCACAGATTTGCCTTATTGTAGAGAAATCTTTAAAAGCTGTAGATGCAGGTTAGTGCTGTGACAATCTAGCACTCTAGTTTTTATTCTCATTCTTAAGAGTTTTGAAATCAAAATATAGTCATCCTAAATACATCCATTACATAGTCCATAAGCACAGGCACAGCCAGAAGTGGGAGCCAGAGTCCTCAGTAGCCAGGACCAGGGACACCTTGAACTTGGTATCATCCAGATCCAGCCAGTGCAGGGACTCATAAATACTGCCTTCATTAGCTCATGAGCCCTGTGATTTTTGTCCCTGATGCATAGGGGCACATTTTTTTGACCCCTCCAGTAAACAGGCAATGTAATTCCTCTGTAAATTGACTATCAGAATGGTTTAAATGCCCTTGCTTACAAGCTGAAAGGCATAGTTAACACTTTTTACATAAGCTAGAAGACCAAAATTTAGCTATCAATCAACCAGGGCAGAGAGGAATGACTTGACAAAATCATTCGTTAAGTCTGACAGGAGTCAAGAACACAAGGCTTTCTTCCAACTGTTTAAATATATGTGTGACAAGGGAATATTAATTACATAAGACAAGACATTTAAAGGTATTAGCTCAGCACTTGCAGTCTATTTTACCCAATTAAGGCTATTCATCAATGTAAATAACTGCATTTTCCTCAGCAAACCAAAAGAAATGCAGTCAATGGATCACACCCATTCAAACAATCTACTTCCTTATTTCATGGAAAGGCAGAGTGATAAAAGGGTAGACACAGTTTAACTCACAAACTCAATAAGAAAAATAAAATCTCCAAAATGACCAAAAGTTGTCTGACTATGGGGTGGGACATGAGGAGTGTATAATATACATTGAGCCACATTCAAATAGGTACTGCAAGTGCATTTTACAAAGTCTAAAATCCTGCAGCCACTTGATGAATATGAAACAGTTCCCTGCAAAAGACAGTCCAGGAAAAAATGGTTCGCCCCAGCCAACTAGAATTGCAGAAACTTAAACTCACATGAGACTTTGAAAACTGTGTGTCCCACTTTAATCTACCCAATGGAAAACACTTCTGCAATTCTTTTTAATGAATAGATGTTCATCTTGATAAACTATAAAAATGTCCCTTAATTACCTGTCTTCGATGTACATTTCAAAATTTATTTCTGATCTCAAGGGAAAAAAAATGGATCTATAAAGAAAAAAATCTATACAAATTCTTCTTCTATGAAGAATACTTAAGTGATATGCCAAAGAAACGAAAATAAGTGAAGATACATGCACAAAAATATAATGGTGTAGATACTAATATAGTTAGCTCTAAGAAGGCAGGAACCTTATTTTAGAAGAAATAAAAAGTCCTCAGAGAGGAAATATGCCTTATGTATTACTTCCTTTACTCCACTTTACTCAGTGATTGGTGTTCACTCATTTATTCCTTCTACTAGTATCTGAGAAGCTCCTGGTATACCAAGCACTGTGTTTGACCAAGGATACAGAGAAAAATGAGACAAGTCATCTACTCTCTCCTACTGCTGACCCCCCCCACCCCCCCACGTCTCAATTCCCATTTCCTAACAAAGCTACATGCTTGACTGGCCCCATAAATGATGCTGGTTAGAGGCAAGCATGAGTTTTTTCTGTTGTGTGTTAGAGGTTCTTTTTTTTGCATTTCCTTCACATCACATTGCTTAAGATATTTCTCAGTGAAAGGGTCTTTCAGGATTTCTCCACCCCTCCATCATTCTTTTGATTACACAGTTTCTAAGTTAGCCCAGAAGATTTGATATTTCAAAAGTTGAAATTTTTAGGTGGCATGGGTGAACGTAGAAAAGACATTTCTAGTGGAACTACCTTGCCCAGATCTCTTAATCCAGACCAAAAAGCAGCATTTCAAAAGGTGAAATTTTTAGGTGGCATGGGTGAACATAGAAAAGACATTTCTAGTGGAACTACCTTGCCCAGATCTCTTAATCCAGACCAAAAAGCAGATCAATTCTTCTGCATTTTTGGAAGGTTTACTCAGTTTCCAGCTGCTTATTTTCTTTAATAATAATCCTGTGCATGTCCTCTTTTCATAACTTGCAGAGAACTTTCCTACATGTTATTTCATTTGACCTCCCTTACAATACCATGGTGGGGGTGAGGGGTGCACTTTGCAGGGTCAGCATCACTATCTGTGTTGTTTAGGTGAGGGAAGGGAGGATACTCTGGTTGCCCATAGCAAATGCCAGAGTCAGGTCTTCTGCTTCCAAGAATAGTGCTATTTTACTTAAAGTCCATGTGTTCATGGACCTGGATGTTCAAGTTCACAAATCCCAACTGGACAAAGGTCACCTTGCTTTCCATCCTTCGCTCCCACACCTGGTCAAACACCCACCTTCAACCTTATGCCTCCTCCACCATTGCTTACCACAAAGGAGATCTAAGATCAGATGTCTGGATATTTCATTCTTAGTATCTAATATCTGCCATCAATTAACTGGCATTATATGGAACAAGCTGTTTGAATTCAGCATGAGAGTCGAAAATTGCTTCAGTAACAAGATAAGCTCACCGCATCAGGCATCCTTAGGAAGCTTGTGAAATTCTGTTCAAAAATAATCCCCCCCACAACTGCATTATCAGTTGGGAGAGATAATCATTGAACAGATGGATTTAATGGCAGGCTAATAGCAGAAGCCTGTACAAGTATGTGGTTAAGGAGTTTGAAGAAAGGTACAGAGAAGAAAAGCTCTCTAAAATTATTATTTCTTTCTGATGGAGTCAATCATATATACCTTGTGGTAGGATTTGTACCAGGTGGAGACATCTAGCCCCATAGTTTCACATTTCCTGGCATTCCACATTAAAGTACATGTCTTGTGGGTCATAGAAGAATTCCCATTGTGAAGATAAGAGCTCCTGGAGGAACCCAAATGAAACTCACCAGGTTCCACCTCAGTTCCCTCGAGCAGAGTGGGTAACTGGGGGAAATAAGATACTGCTGGGTAAGGGAAGAGATGACGGTCACTTACTTCTTGGTAGAGATGTCACTAATAAATGTGTCTCTGAAGCTCCTCACCATTTGCGATCATTAAAGAGCCCATCACACTTCCTAAAATGGCAAACCATTCACCACGCTCCCCTGCTTTACTCCGATTATGGACACCTGTGTGCCTGCCTCTCGACTACCTTCTCTCCCCAGCGTTCTGCTACGGTATGCTATAGTTTTTCACTTCCTGTCTTTAACTATTGCACAGCATTGTGTTTCCAACAGCTGCTGAGTTTTTCCCTAGAGGGACTTCATTTCAGATAGAAGCCCAATGATTACTCCACATTCCCAAGTTTGTGGGAATCCTATAAAATGACTGGTGCTACCGCTGTTTAAGGGAAAGGCAGAAGACAGAGTTAGATTCCAGGCCCTTTAGCTTTTTAGGGAATTTGGACTCCTATGCCATATTTGTTTAATCTCAAGCTAGATTTACTTCTAGAGATGGGGTTGGCAGACTTCCTGTAAAGGCCAAACAGTATAGATTTTGGCCTTTGAGGGGCCAGTCAGTCTCTGCAACAACTACTTAACTCTGCAGTTATAGCACAAAAGCAGTCAATACAACTCAACATAAACAGGAGGAGGGCTGGATTGGGGACACGGGCAGGAAGGAGTTTGCCAGTGCTTGTTCTAGATGGTTTTATCAGTGAATTTGAGTCTTATATTCCTCTCTGTCTGTAAGTTGTTACTGCAGTTCCCTGACTATTTCAAGCTCCATTCACCCGCTACTTACTTAGAAATGAGCATCTGCTGTGTTCAGCAGCTACCTGCTTTAGAAGAGAACTGAGAACACTAAAGATGGCCTCTAAGAGCCCCCAAGTGGTCAGTTTGACTGGTATTATCTGACCAAGTTGACTTTCGTTCTTTCTTTGCCTCATACTCTGCTAGAAAACATAGGTTATTCCAGTGGTCCCTAAATAATTTCATTTCTAGCAGAAGCTTCAAGGCAAGGAAAGAAGAGAAAAAGTTAAATGTAAGAGCAGGAGTTATTAGCTTTTCCTAAAAGTTCTGTGTATCAGGAGGGTATCTAGTTGGTTTGCCTGACCTGCTTGATATAGGTGTTTAGACTTGGACTGGACCCCAAATCCCCATATTTCCCATTAATTCAGCAACAGTATCAAGGGCACTTCCAGACTGCCCAGACACAGAGGACACAGCCAGGGAACAGCAGGCAAGCTGGTTGCTGTGGTAATAGACAAACACAATGACTAGTTGATCAGTTGCAAGTTATCCACTTTCAACTCGTTATTTTGCCATCTATGGACACAGCCTCAGGGCCACATTGATCTAAGCCTGTGGATTTCAAAGGAGGGGCTGAAGGAAACCTGCTCAGAGTCAGGCATGGTTCCTTAGCGCTGACTTCTTCCTGCCCTTGGAACTCAGCACTCTCCCTCATTTTTCTGGTCTGCAAGACCAACCAGCTTGCCCTGCCCGAAGGTGCTTTTTAACTTTTCAGGCACCTCCTTTACAGAGCTGCAACTTAGACTGCAGCTATTCAAGGTGGCCTGATCTTCACTGAAATGTAAAAAATAAAAATATAGGAGTCCTGCCCTTAACAGTTAAACAGGATTGATACACTCATGAAAAACTAAGAACCTATGGAAGGAGAGGATAGGGCTGGGACTGGTTAATCACCCAAACTTCTGATGAGCACTTATGGTTGGATCAGATAAAAAAAAAAAAAAAATCCTCTCTTATCCCCAAATTCCTCAGGACAAATGTTCTTCTTTAATCCTGGAATGCTTGTGTACAATCAGTTCATTCCTCACCGAATACATCAGGCAAGTTTGCTAGTCTCCTGATGTGTGTTTAATCAGATATCCCTCCCAGCTAAAATTAGAGTCCTTTGCTTTTTCCCCCTATGATTAATTAGAAAAATAATTATCAAAATCTCATTCACAGTTCAGTTTCTTGCATGGGACTGGACATGCAAGATGGCTTAAGGAAAAAAAAAAATGGTGATTATATTAAACTTGAAGCCTATCAGTATGACTATTATAGAGAAACTCAGGATTCATTAATAATTGATATTTACCTTATGCTCTTTCCATTAAGGGAGTTTTGATAAAAGCTGTAAACTGAGACCAAAGTGTACCAACTTTAACAACTATGGTTATTAAAAGGACAGGCTACAGAGTTGTCCCACTTGGGTTCTCTATACTGTGAGCTTTAGATTGGGAAGAAACTTAACCTTAGAAGAGTAACTTCAAAATTCTGTAAAAAAGAAATCTTTTTGATAGTAATACCACTCTGAAGAATCAATGTAGGAATCATTGATAAAGAATCAAGCAAAGAATGGACACTAAACTCATGTCAAAGTTTCAGTGACAGTTTTGTTTTTCAGACCTTCATACCTAACCAGGTACAAATGGAAATAATGAATCAGATGGTCAAGAGAGCTGAATATTTCAGTTATCTCAATGACAATGGGACATCAGCTGCTCAGTACCTAAGCTTAACCATTCTTAGCCCTCAAGACAATGGATTGCAAAACCATAACTTCATATGTAACAATAGTCACAATTTGTAAGCCTTCGGAACTCTAAATAGAATTCTTTACTGAAGATTTATTCAAAACTTAAACTTAAGAAGAAATCAATTTTGCAGCACAAAACTAACAGGAATGGTTGATAATTACAAAATCACTGGTCTTACCTTAACTCGATTTTCTAGCAACTAAAATCACCCAATAGCAGCTGCCGGGTAATAGGATTCGCTCCCATTCCCACAAGCAGCGGCTGACAGAAGGAATCTTAAGGATGTTGAAGAAAGACCTCTTGCCCTGGGAGGACCCTGGGGACTCTTTCCACTCCTAAGAGTCTATGAACCTGATTTCTGAATCAATATCTTCTTTTTGAAAGATAGTTGAGATATAAGTCCAAAAGATATTACTGTTTTCTCTTCCTTTCCTTTTCCCCAACTCCTACCCACCCTAATTTGGGGGGGTGGGGTGGAGGGTAATCCTTAGACACAAGTAACCACATAATCATGATTCGACTTTTAAAATAAATGTTTAAAGAGACTGTATCTTTCTTCCTCAAGTTACGGAGAGGTGTGATTTTTTTCTCTCTCATTGGGGGATGTTCTTTGTCGAGACGATTACATTTCTTTGCTTTTTTTTTTTTTTTTCTGTATATGAAGAAAATTTTCCATGCTCCAACATAACAAAAATACCTGTTCTGGGTACAGTTTCCTGAAATATGGCACCATATGTGCATCAGTAAACATTATGTGTAGAGTAAATTAAACCGAGCCTTATAATTAGGCAGTAAGGAAATTACTGTAGACCTGAAAGAGTAAATCAGCAGTATTAAAATGTTCTCCATTTTCTCTGAAGCACTTCAGAGTACCATAAAAAGCCCATGTCACTGTGATAAACATCAAGAAGAAATGCATTTGGAACAGGACAACCTAAAAGACACCACAATTCAAACAGGTCTTCGAATCTAAGTCCAAGGTGTCATCTCATAAAATTTAAAAGCCAGCCCTTTGTCGTTAATGTGAGAGGAAAAAGAAAACCACCTGATACTGAGACTTTGGGAGAAAACTTTCTGCTACAGCAGGTGCGGTAAAGACTTTAATAGATTAAGGCTTTGGAGCTGAGCCAGGACTAATGAGACGTTCATCCATGATGAACAAAATAGCAACACTTTAAATAAAGGCAGAATCAGTATTGTTGATTTTTCCTTTTGCTTCAGGTTTCAATATGGCTCAGCACCTCACTGTCTTGTTTACAATGATCCTATCTTTATTTAAAATGTTGGTATCTTGTTCATCATTGATTTTTTTTTTTTTGCATTAATTTTGATCTTCTAAAATACTGCATACAATATTACTTATCTTGATTACTGAGTTCTTTGGTGCCCCTAAAATCTTGCACCTGAGGCTTGTGTCTCACTCGCCTTACCCTAGTCCCAGCCCTGCTCCAGAAATCACAGATCTTACCAATCCCTACAACAAAGAAGTGTAGGCAATCAGACCATCATTCATAATCTAGGCTCACGGGGAGAGGAACCTTGTGAAATAATAAGAAATTTATATATTGGTCTCTGCCCCAGTTCCTGACACAGAGCTGCTAAAACCCTTGTAGACAGGCATGCTAGGAGTATCTTCTGTTCTGATAGTTGGTCTTTGACACCAGCTCCTTACACCGAACTCCTAAGACCTCTGTAATTTCCTGAGTGGTAGCATCTGACACAGAGCTCCTAAAGCTCTCGGAAATTCCCGGGTCATGGGAATATCTTTTGTTGTGATGAGGTAACTTTTGATAGGCCTCAGGATGGAGGCTGGTTGCCAAAGGAACCAACCATGTAATTAGAGGGTTTGAACTTTTAGCCTACCACTCCCCTTCCTAGCCCAACCTCTGGGATGGGAGAGGGGCAGAAGGTGGAATTGATTACCGATGGCCAAAGATACAATCAATCATGTCTATGTAAGGAAATATCCATAAAAACCCCAAAGGACAGAGCTTCTGGACTGCTGAACATGTGGCAGTGCAGGGAGGGTGGTGTGCCTGGAGAAGGCAAGGAAGCTCTGAGCCCCTTCTGACATACCTTGCCCTATACACCTGTTCATCTGTATATTCTTTATAACAAATGGGTAAAAGTAAGTAGAATGTTTCCCTGAGTTCTGTGAGCAGCTCTAGTAAATTAATTGAACCTGAGGAGGGGGTTTGGGGAACCTTGATTTATAGCCAGTTGGTCAGAAGTATAGGTGACAACGTATCACTTTCAACTGGCATCTGAAGTGGGGACAGTCTTCTGGGACTGAACCCTTAACCTGTGGGATGTGATGCTATCTTCAGGTAGTGTCAGAATTGAACTGAATTAGAGGGACAGCCAGCTGGTGTCAGAGAATTAGTCAGTGTGGGAAAAAACCCACTCACATTTTGGTAACCAGAGGTGGAGTATTCTATGGTGAGTGCATGAGAGTAGGAAAAACACTGTGTTTTTTTTTTTTTTCTATCTTTTACAAACCACAGTCATGAATTCCTTACCTGTCAAAATAGGTACTGTGTCTATAAAGTAGAAAGCTCTGGTAGAACTGAATGGATTGGGGAAGAGTTAGAAGGTCTCACAGATCCACAAATACATCTCCCAAAGGGCTGTGATGAACTCTGAAAATTCCCAGTGTCAGAAACAAAGGCAGTGGAATTCAAACCTGGGAGAACACCAGAAATTACCTGGAAAGCTTCTTACGACAGCTCCTTACACCGAACTCCTAAGACCTCTGTAATTTCCTGAGTGGTAGCATCTGACACAGAGCTCCTAAAGCTCTCGGAAATTCCCGGGTCATGGGAATATCTTTTGTTGTGATGAGGTAACTTTTGATAGGCCTCAGGATGGAGGCTCGTTGCCAAAGGAACCAACCATGTAATTAGAGGGTTTGAAATAGGATTCGCTCCCATGATGAACTCTGAAAATTCCCAGTGTCAGAAACAAAGGCAGTGGAATTCAAACCTGGGAGAACACCAGAAATTACCTGGAAAGCTTCTTACGACAGATTTTAAAGTGCCACTACAGATCCATGAAATCAGAATCTCCCAAAATTCATATATCTACATTTTTAGCAATTCTTGAGCTGAGTCTTCTAAAGCCAGCTGAACAACAGGAAACTGCTGGGTTAAGGCATCCACTCTTAAATGGAAATTATTATCACAATATGAAAGCACTTTTTAGGTCAGCAAATCTAGCTCTTGAAAACAATGAAAACAGGGATATGTGAGTTTAGAATGAAGGGAAGTTGATGATTGGGATATTTTCTAGGTGGGGGCAGCTGCATACAGTGAAGTCTTCATTCTTTCAACAACTGTGTAATGCAGGCTTAGTTTCTTTTGGGCACGAGGATATTTTCTGAAGAAACAAAGAATAATAGGACGTGGGGCATAGATGAAAACAAATAACTTAAATCCACTGCAAAAAGTGTCATAATAGAGATATTTTTAAATGTTCTTGGAGTCTACTGGATAAACTCTGTTTACAGGAATTGGATAAAGTTGTGAAGATCAGGTGACATTTAAGCAAAGCCTTGTAAGAAGAATTGTGAATTTCTCTGCAAGACAAAAAAAAAAAAAAAAGAGGGGGACATTTCAGGCAGAAGCAACGGCAAGTGCAAAGGTGATTTATAAAGACTGCTGGGCCATCAGGAGCTGAAGGCAGAGAGGTGGGGGTCAAGGAGACAGGTTATCAGGCTGTGGCCACCATTTTTGTGAAAAGCAATTAATGGGGCCACGGGGAGTGGAGAACGATGGACTAAGAATGCATTTAGGAGGTAATATCAACTGCACTGAATGACTGACGGGGATTATGGAATGACAAAGGCAGATGTAGCATGGGGCTGTAACTCTCTCGAAAAGTTGATTGAAGTGAGAAGCACACAGTTGGGTAGGGCTGGGGTGGGGTGAAAGTTTGGCTCTAGGATAACCTGGAAATTTCATTCATCCAAGAAAGGAAAGAAAGATTAGTCGAGGGCATGCTATAACTAACATCACCTTCTCCACAATTTTCTGCCCAAACAAAAAGCAATGTTGAATTCCCTCAGCCATTAGCAGTGACATCCACAGAAGCCAGGAAGGCACAAAGTGATTAGATCCTAGAGCAAATGGGCTTCCACCAAGGCTGGTGGTGACAGCAGGCAAGGCTGCAGGAAGATGAGTCACTTTCTAAATTTCAGGTTTATTCAGCCTCCTTGGGAAATGAGGAGATAAAGAAATATCAGCCATCCTGATGGAAATTTCCCCTGAGAAAACTGATGCCAGAAGTTATTTCAGGTAATAAAAGGTAACCTCAGCAAGGAGGGGTCAAATGGAACAGATATATTTGGACACAAGCTAACTGTAATGAACCACTGAGTATATTCAGTCAGAATCAAGGTGATTAGCTGCGATTATCAGCTCTAGAAACACCTCAGTCTAATAGTAGTGGACGTACAACACACTTTAAAATTATCTCCCTTTCAGTGACAGTCATGGATTAAAAAAACTAGACTAAACATAGCCTCCAACAATAAATAGGGGCCAACCTCACTTAACCAGAAATGAACATTCTGGTAAGCTGAAAGGGGATTCAGAAAAAACTTTTTGTTTAAATCATCTTAGTTCATCAATAGTTGAAGCGTCCACTTAATTGAGAGTCTTCCTATTCATGTGTATGTTATAGATCCCTCTGCTCAGTACTGTGTTCTTTGATTAATCATTGTTTACCAAGCTTCTAGACTCTGTGTGATCTAGACTTGCTAGTGAGTGAGAGGTCAAGCCTGGTGTCCTCCCCAGACTTGAATTATATGTGAACAGTCAACCATATGCTGGCTTACAGAAATAAATCAAGCCCCTTCATGAACTGAACAGTGCCTTGACAAGGAAAGAGCTTGCCACCGTGATATTTCAAGAACTGTTTCCAAATGATGAAATCATGTACCTTGGACTTGGCCTAATGAACATTTTCCAGGAGATAAATAAGTATGTGGAGGTCTGATATTCAGGGCTGTTTTACCAGGATTTTCCTAAGGTATAGGTGGCTTGAATACATAACCCATGATCAAGAGGTATGTCCAAAGGATGGCCTTTCATGGTGTTTTCGAACCCTCTCTAACCTACTCTGCCCTGCTCCTCCAGGCCTTTTTGATTCTGATTTTTGGTATTTCTGATCCCATTTCTGTTCGTCTGTCTCTGAGTTGCTTATGTTCTATACTTCAAATCTCATTTTGCTGTATGATCATTTTGTGATCTCCAGGCTTCCAGGGCAGCATGGCAATCTGACCTGCGGACAAAACTCCAGAGATTATTAGCTTTGATGTACGGTTTCAGTGTGAAGAACACAAACCTTAACATTTGATGGAAATCATTATTCTACATATTTTGTTTTGTTTTGTTGTAGCTATATAGATAGCCTCGTATCCTTATGAAAAATAAAACAGATTCAAATCCAGAAATAAATAATTTAAAAATATTTTCTTAACAGTGAATCTAAAAATAATTGGCCCCATCATGTGCAGATATAAGAAAAAGAATTGAATGCTTTAACATTTCTTTTTTCCATAAGTGTTTTGGAAAGTCTATAATTCATGCTTTGAGAAGCCAGATACCTAAATACAATAGCCCTTTTTCTAAAGAGAATCCAGTGAACCACATAACAGCTGGAGAACCTAGAGCTGCCATCATATCATGAACAAGGACCATGTTTTTGACATTCACCACATGATTAGAGGGTGACTTTTTTTTCCCCGTCTGCAGTGCATTCATGACACCCATCCCAAATCCTCAAGGGGTGGAGGTGCTGCTATTTAAAACAACAAAGCATCTCTAAAGATTTATGTGAAACTTCTTTTTTCCCCACATGCTTCCCCCAGGATAGATTAGCATATGCGTGACCTAACTCACAAATGCTCGCTTTATGGAGAGGCAGGATGAAGTCAACGTTATGAGCAAAGACCCTACAGCCAGACTGCCTGGGCTAGAACCTCCACACATCCATACCTGTGTGGCCAGGGGTGTGTTACTTTGCTTCACGTCCTCATTTGTAAAATGAGCAAGGTGACAATCTTTTCTATCTCACAGGGCTAGTGTAAATGTGGTCAATATATGCAGAGAATTTAGAACACTTCCAGGCACATTGCACTGACTCAATACATGTCAGCTATAATTTAGTTTACATTTTGTGGACAGTGATTTTACAAACTCCTGCTGATGACTGTCTACCTTCAGCCATCGTTCTTATATAAGGAATTGGGTCACAAAGGGGAGAGCTGGGGAAACTCTTTAGCTGTAATTGCTTCTTATTAATATTAGAAGATTGTTCTGTAATCCTATCTGAAGTCATGGTCTTAATAAATGGACCTTTAAACACACCATCCAGTGACATGTTTTGCTTATTGGTTTTTAATCCTTTGTTACATTACTATTCTACTAAGTACTCAGCCTAATATGAAAACATTGTATTCATAATTTTTTGTCATTGGAAATGTTTTTATTTTTTAATAGCAAAATTGAGATGTTTCTCTCAACTTTTTACAAGTTGACACTTAGTAAATCTCACTGCTGAAATCATTGTGATGGCTAATAAGGGTGAAGGCATATGAATTAGGTTCTTGATTGGTTTTGGAAGTGAGAGAGTCACTAAGTTTAGTAACACTGTAACATTATGGTTGCTATTTATTTGCTTCTCATAAAAAAATTGTGTCCTCATTTGCTTATCAACTTGGGGGGGGGGAAGGACTAATAAAAGGACCAAAATAAAAAGCAGGATAAACAGCATCCCTTTAAATGTAGGAAAAATTAAGAAAGCATGGCTAGAATAGTTCACAGGTGGTGCATGGAAGGAGGGCACAGAGACACAGTTGGCAGACACTGACAGGATCCTCTCCCAGAGATGGATAGACCATGTGGGCCACTGGGCACCCAGATGGGGAGTCAGCCAAAAGCCTTTGTTTCCATAGTGGTCTGATTCCAGAATCACAGCAGTGACACTAGCTCAGACATGGGGCCTACTGTGCCCACAGCTCTAAAATTAGAACATAATGCTTAAAACTGGCAGTTATATTCCCCCAAATCCATTTTTAATTCCAAACAAAATACTCCTAAGAAGACTCTGCTCTACCACTGCCACTGTCATGGGTTTAATTGACAAGGTGGATCCAGGCCAATCAGTTTTAAATAATACCCTTGGGTTCCTATAACCTTTTCCACAATTTATGATTCCCCTGTTTCTTGGCATATGTTGCCTCAAGAGAGAGGTTCTACTTACTTGAAAACTCCACTTAAACAGAAATCCCTTTTATTCAATTAATCTTGATTTTTTTTTTAATTGTCTACAAAACTAACTCCACTTTCTTTCATTAGGGAAGTTCAAGATAATGATCACGATTGACTTTACTTCTTTTAAATTTGGTGACTGAAAGTTTGCAAGGCTCCAGGGTCACCCTTCTAAAGAGCAGGGCTATGAGATAGAGGCAGGAGACTGAAAGAATGGCAAGTCATGAAAGTCAGTAAAAGTCCTTTTTCTTTCTTAACTAACATCTTTGATTTCAGCTTTTGATTCCTCTGAGATTTGATTCTTTAAAATATTATATAAAGGAATGCATATGTGCAAGGAAAGGGACATGGATAATTAAGGGTTTTAATTTACAGTCTGCTATAAAAAAGGTTTAATCTGTAATTGAAAGAACAGAAAGTATCTCAGCAGTAGGGAAACATTCATTTAAGCCTTGTCCATCCCTTGGCCACCATTGCATAGGGGCTATAACAGACCCAGGTAAAACCTTGTTAATCCAATTAACTAGCTACCCAAATCTAAGCTGATGACCTACCTGAGCCAAGCAAATTAGTCATTGCATGTTCCATCTGCACAGTGCTAGGTAGCTTCAATTTAGATCAGAGAAGCTTTTGTACCACTACAGGTGTACATGGAGAGACAGAAGAGAGGGAAGGAAGACAAAAATATTCCAACATATGGGTAGGAATGGAAATGACAGATGGGGACCACCTTAGTTCTAGAAAGGCAGATTGGGAAAGAGAAAGGCATTGGAACCAAATTCATGAATGTGGTGTGAAATTATGCCATAATCATTGAATCTTAATGCCATGAAACAATTCTCCTTTTATCCCTTCGCTGGGAAAAGTAAGGAAAAAAAATCACATACGTGGAATAATTTCGGGGGAGGACAAACTCCTTCCACTACCATTCTAAGGAAAATTCTCCAAGGAGCTTGTCATCTAAAGATTTAAAATTCCACCATAAATTCTACCTTCAAATTTTACCACTGTCCTCTGTTAAAAAGCGTCAACTCTTTTCTGGGAATTGTAAAACCAGAGAAAAATTACTTTGTCCGTTCTTTTCTAATAAGACAAAAAATAAAAACAAACAAAAAAACAACTGCTGTGATAGGTCCATGAGTGAAGAGAGAGTGCTGGTTCCTGTATGTAAAAGAAAAATCAAAATAATCCCTACTAAGAAGAAGAGATCAGGCCAACGGGAGGACCCAGTTCACGATTTTGCCTGGTTGACAGTCTAGCCAAAGGCAAGCCCTGCAGATGTCCTCCCACTCCTTTATTATCAGGCATTGGACCTCAGGAATATGAAATGAATGAGGATTTTCCTTGGACTCAAACAATCCTTTTCAACTCAATGAAAGCTGAAAGATATAGTTTGGCTCCCTATTTTTGCAGATAAAAAGAAAGGAGTCCAAGAGAGGAAAGATCCATCCAAAGTCATACTGCCAGTTTGGTGGCAAATCTAGAACCGAAACCCAGGGTTCCAAATACCTGATAAAATGTTTTCCATTAACCTCCATCCCAGTTCCTACTACCCATATAATTCCATATCAAACGGGGATATGGTAAGATGGTCTAAGAGGGGAAGGAGAGGCAGATCTGACCATATATCTATTTGGTATTACTTACTAATGTCTAAGAGTACAATGTTTTATTCTGCCTTATTTCAAGGTCGAATTAAAAGGAAATGCTTTCCCCCAAAGGGTGTGTTAGCTGGGTAGTCAAACTAGAGTTTGCATATTTTAGAACTAATTGTGATATCTTCTGGAGGATACTAGCTCAAATATATCCACGTCTTCAGGCAGTCTCCTGAAGAGAGCCCAAAAGTTCCCCAGCACTAATCACAAGTGGTGTGTTCCTCTCAATCAATCATGTCTAAGATGCTCCTTGGCAATTCTTGCCCAGGCAGCTTGCTAATCTTGTCTGTACATGCTGCAAGAGCAAATGCAGGCATGCTAATCCAGCTTTTCCAGCTGCAGAAAGTGTAGCAGGTGCTCCCAGGGGCAGTGGTTAGTTCTAGCTGGCTAACACAACCAACATTTACTGAATGAGATGGTCATATGCAGAAGCTACCAGCAGGAGACAGCCTCCTAGGAAGAAAAAGAGGGGGATTTTATTATAACTTAATGGATGGTATAATCTATTCGAGAGAAAGAATACTACCAAGAAAAGTGGAGCTTGTCATGGAAACATATAAAATAAGGGTTCCAAGGCAACATTTACTGGTGTTCACACAACACTTTCAAGGTGAAAATGGGTCCTAACCAGAGCCTCCCCATTCCCCAAGAAAAATGGGCCCTTCAGACTAATGATGCCTTTATCCATTTAAATCATCTAACTAACTCTCCTTGTTTTGATTCCCTGCTTCCCAAACAACCATCAGAAAAGCAAACTTTCTCATAGATTTATGTCCTCAAGGGACAACATGGGGTCATAGACTTCAATTAGCCCATCAGAGTAAGAGTTGTATTTCTCATTAACTGTTAGCATTCTGGTTTATCATTTAATATCTTGGGAGTTTGATAAGTAAGAACCAGCAGAGATCAGAGACAGGCTCTTGGCATACCTGGATTTGGAAAACTGAAGACCGGATGAAGAAGGTAGTGAATTCATCAATTCTCTACCTGAGAAGATTGTGTCAGGGGCTGTTTCCATCACCAGCCTTGCAGCTGACACATCTCTGTGCTCAGCAGTATCTACCTTACTGATAAAATGTTTCTGCGTAGATGTAGATGTCATAAAGCATAGAAACCTGAACATCAGATCTAAGAAGACACCCTTAAAAAGGACATTATTGAAAACCATTACTAAGTACCATGCACTTAAGATAAAAACAAAAAACAATACCTGTCTCCTTAGATCTCTTGTTTTCTTGGTCATCTTATCAATTGCAATGTTTAGAGGATCTCCTTTTTCTTTCCTTCCAGTCTATTAAAAAAAAAGAGAGAAATAATTTCTGGTTTAGAAAATTCAATGTTAGAGACATTAAATGTTTAAAAAAAAATGGGGGAAAACACTTGAATTGTAGAGTCCAACCAGTTAAAAAAAAGAATCTTTTCAATACACAGCTAAGATGACTTGGTCTCAAAAGTTGTTTTTTCTGAAATAAAAATTAAAATTGGTAAACATCAATACATTCTCAGGATGGTTACACATATGTCCGTATTCAATTCCATATAAATCTGTTTTCTTCTCTTCTCTAGACATTTAGCGATTAAGTAAACACAACAAAGATGTTTTGCCTTCAAATACGAATGTCTAGTGCTTCTCTATAATATTAGCACACTTCTGCTCAGAAGATAAAAATTAAATAGAAAAGGATTTTAAGTAAGTCACCAAAATTTGGAATTTTTTACCAGTATTCTATAGGCCATATTGCAACTTCTGTACCAAAATCAAAAGAGATGCTTTATTAGAAAACACAGTTTCTAATCTCGGTCCTATCATGCAGTGGAACAGTGAACATGATAATGAGGAATCTCCAGTTGAGGTCATGAGGAGAACAAACAAAAACAAAAGAAAACAAAACAAATCTTCTTTAATGAACTACTCACTTGAAAGTTTTACTAGTTTCTTTTTATTTTTTCTTTATTTTTTCATACTTTGATGAGGAGTGGCTATAGAAAAAGTCAAACACCCTACAGATTTATTTCTTTATGGTCCCAGTGGCAGGCCAGCTCTTGTTTCACACTCAGTCTGTATAAAATCATAGAGATCTCTGTAGTCACTTGTGCATATGATAAAATCCCAGGTAATAAGTTGTGCCTAATGGGATAATATGTTTTGAAGATTCATGGAAATTGCCATCCAATGGGCTTCTAAAATTTCTCTCTCATTGACAAAATCCTGGACACATAAAGCTGAAACATATACACCAGATCTACATAGCCGGGTTTAAAGCTATCACTCGTCTCTGCAACTTGCTTAATTAGCCTTTTTTTTTTTTTTAAACAAATATCTGATGCATAGCCCCATAAGGTTGTCATTAAAATGTCAGAACCAGGGCATATGTGTGTATATTTTTAACCATCTAAAATCCTACAAATCCCCATCATTCTTCCCCACTCCCTAGAGTCATATACTGACTCTTTCAGATGTATACACTGAAGTTTGTAAGTAGAAAGAGCTTAAAATAAAGTGGCTAACATTTTACAACTTTAAAATATCAGCCTACAAATAGCTCCTAGAAAACAAAAGTACATGGGGAAGAATCATGTGCTACTTTGTCTTTCTAGGGCAGGTGGTTGCGTAGAAAGTGGGACTTCAGTGCCTGCCTCTCTATACCAGGTGTGCTTCAAGCTCAGCCACCACAGGCTATGCCTTTTCCCTTTGGTTTTCTCCTCACTAATAGAATGTCTGCCATCAACATACTGGGCACTTTTGTGGAGGTCTGGACCATGACAATTCTGAGAACCACAGATGTCCTATGTTTTGTCCATTTGTTAGAGTAATACAAACTTCAAAAAAAATAAAAGTTATGACTTTGGTTTAAAATGTGTGTATC
>NW_007730773.1:140189-141712 GCF_000696425.1 Galeopterus variegatus | reverse complement strand
TAGAAGTAGAGTGGATCACTAAACCTTTCAGTATAAAAAGAATAAATGATAGACAGTTTAGATACACAAAATAATTACTGAATGAATGCAAGTGCCAGACACTGTGCTCAACTTACACTGCCAGTGGCATATCTTCATCGCCATTTTACAAATGAGAAAAATGAGGATCCAAACAGACCTGGGACTAGGGTAAGAGTAGTGAGGCATTGGCCTCAAGTGTAAAATCTAAGGGGGCACCAAGGAACTCAGTAATCAAGAAAAATAATATTTTAAGAAAATATTTTAAAAAATCAAAATTAATGCAAAAGAAAATGCAGATTGAACAAAATATCAACATTTTAAATAAAGACAGGGTCTGACAGAGCTGAGATTAGGGTAGAGCAAGTGAGGTGAGTCACGCAAGTGCAGCATCAGGTGACATTTTTAAATTTTAAACTAAAAAATTGGGAGATACATTTACACTAAAAAAAAAAAAACAAACTATTGTTTATCTGAAATTCAAGTTTAACTGAGCATCCTGTATTTTTATGTGCTAAATCCAGCAACCCTACCCCCAGGGGTGACAGTAATGCTCAAGATTGTAACTGGGGTTGTTACAGACACATGGGGGAGTCTTGGTTGCCCCATTCTGTGAGCAGAAGGGCAACCTGGGGATTCCATGTTCCATTTGGCATCAATAACGTGCAGCTGTAAAGCACATGTCCCTTAGAAGTGAGCACCGTGTTAGTTACCACGGGTGACACACGGAACGTGAGATCCACAGTTCTCCCCCTCAAGGAGCTCCTTAGACAGGAGAGTAGACCAGAACACGAGACCAACAACACTGACTGCTGTGCAGAGAGATTAGCGCTCTAAAGGGCTGACCAAGGGGCTCGGAAGAGAGAGAAGATGTGGCATTTGGGAAGTCAAACAATTTCACACAAGGGCAGAGACAATTAGCTGGACCCTAAACCCTGGGTAGAATTAGAATAGGAAAGAAAGAGGCACTTTAAGGAGCAAAAAGAAAGCCATCAAGATAAGGTGGATTCTGAGAGGATGCAAGTGGAGTGGACTAGCCTACCCTTCTTCATGCCAAGGGACTGGTTTGACTGGCTGTAGAGACACAGTATTTTTATAAGAGCTTCTTTATAATTGTGACTACTACTGCAAGCCAGAGGATTTGATCTGTAAACCCAGAGAATCTCTGGTGACATTAGCATTCCATTCACTGTTGTTGGGATTCTATTTGTGTAATATTTGCAATCCTGGGTTTCTCCAGCTTCCAAGTCTTTGGCTGAAGGCAGTTCAGCCAGTATAGTCAATTCACTTTAAATAAGTTTCATGTGCAAGAATAATGATGGTAGCCCATCAAAGCTCAGATTTACAAAACAAATGGGGATTTTCAAACCATCATGCCATACTTTCCTTTGCATCCATGTCTGCATGTGGAAACAATTTTAAATTATCGGTCTAAATTGAACAGGAAACCAATCACAGAGAGAGACAGGGAGAGGGAGAGGGGGAGGGGGAGAAGGAGGGGGAGA
>NW_007730773.1:129537-139697 GCF_000696425.1 Galeopterus variegatus | reverse complement strand
CCCTCTATTATTACACTCCTTGATCTTGGACTAATGATTTAGCCCACTTTTTTTTTTTTTTTATCAGTTTTCTCATAAGCACAACAGAGAGCATAATATATGCTGTGTCTTCTTCACAAGGTTAGCATGACAATCAATCATGATGTCAATGTGCTGGACACAGAAAAAGGCATCAACAGTATTCAGGGTAATTAGGAAAATATTTTTGCTATGGACAAAATGAAATAATTGATTTAAAAACTGCACAGAAACTATTTTGGGATCACCTGTGCTTCTGCTTTCTCCATTCAGGCAGATAATGTATGAAAACCTTGCCAAAAACTAGAATCCCTAAAAAAAAGTTATTTCTCTTTGAGGAAGAAATATTTGGGGTAGTGCAATTTAAATAGACAACTAGTCTTGGATATTTCTAAGAAGTGGAAAAAGGGGCAGAAATTCCAGCTCAATGTCTTTTACATAGCAGACTCTTAGATATATTTGTTAAATAACTAAGTATTTTATCATCGTGAACACATTCTAGTTCCCAGGGAGTCAACCAGAAGCTTCACCCAGATCACCCTCCCTACCTCTCCAAGCTCTATAAACTAAAAATAGTTTAACAAATTGAAGTGAAAACTATATGATCTTAAGTTAGTCATCCACTTACTCCCTGCCTTTGATGAACAAAAAGAAACAACCACCAGTTGTAACCACTCTTTGCTCATTAACTACCTGAGTTACCCGGCAACTTCTCTAGACTCCAGACTTAACATGCATAGGATGAAGGGTCCAGAGACAAGTTCCTGGACCGTGGAATGTGGGAGCCAGAACAACCATCATCGGGGAACACGTAAACACACTCCTTGTTATAGGGAAGCAGTCATGGCACTGCAGAAAGGGCTGGGAATTGGCAGTCAGTTGGGATTTCTCATCCGTAAAATATGGATAAGTGCTTGCTTTGTGGGACTCTTGTGAACATTAAAAGAGAGTAATGTGTTCAGCACAGCGTCTGACCAGCAGCGTTAACTCAGGCCATGTTAATTGTCTCCTTCCCCACCCCCTCATTCCCCTGGAGATGAAGACAGCAAGGTGCAGAGAGATAAAGTGATGGACTCTGATCACCGAGCTCATCAGCATCTCACCAGGACCTCCAGACCCCCAGGCCAGGGATTTTTCCATTCCATATCTAAACCATCTCCCATCTCTAAAATCCCAGGATTCTGTGATTTTATAGAGTATCATGTGTTTCTCTCCAAAGGCTATCAACAAAATCTCACTTCGAGGTATATCTCCTGTGTCACATTTTTACTCAGACCTTGTATGCCTTTCTTGAGCCTGCTCCTCACTTGCCTTTTTTATCTTTACCTGCAGAGAATGAGTCTGCAATAGAGTTAGCCATTTAATAAATATCGTTATTAAAAAAAGGAGACAGGCAGGAGTACTCTCTCACATTGCTGCGGGCGCCTTTCCTAGTTGCCATCTGTTGTGCTAGGGAGGTGCATGTTTATTAAACTTTATTTGTTTTAGTCTTTGACTCTATTTTACAAAACACATTCGGGGTAGATCCATGGCTTGAATGGATAAGAGGGAAGGACATAAATTTCCTGATTTGGATTTTTACAGGGAATCCTTTATTCTCCCATCCTCTGGCTCTAAATTCAATGCCAGTTTGTCAAAGTATCACATAATATCAACAAGAACTCCATATTTCCAGTTGAGCCCTAAACAGAAGGATTGGGCCATTAAGTGAAATACTGATTTTTACAAATAATCTTTAGGAAAAGCACAATATTATATCTCAACAATTTTGTATAATACTGCCCTTAGCCTTTTGGCAAAATCAAGGTCCCTCTTCTTTGGACAAGGATCTTCCTTCTCTTTCTCTCTCTCTCTCACTATGTTAATATCCACCATATTTTCCAAAATATGGAAAGTATATGTAATCTATTTATATTAAAAGTCTGAATAATACACAACCGATATGAACTACCTAGTTTACAAAACAAAAAGTACAGAACATTAATTTTGAAATCTCTGAAAATAAGTATTTCTTTAAAGGCTATTCCTATCCTGGCCCCTCATCCCACCCTAAATACTTCATCCAATACAGCTGGTCACTCATGGAGGCTTTGGTAATACAAATCTATCATCCCAGTGCTTCTATCAGATCCATGGTTACCTATTGACCATGTTTCAGGGCACATTAATATGTAGGTCATGGTTGTAAGAAGGTGGATGCCTATCGCTCTCTTCCTGTCCCTTAAAGGTATCTGTAAACTTGACTGAATGTATGAGGAATCTTCAAACTATTGTATAGCTGTGACTCTAATATATCAGATGTGTGAGGAGCTAATCAAAAGCCCTGTCCTCAAATTGTTGTCATTTGAAAGAAGTGGAAGTCAAAATCATCAGAATGGTAGAAAGCAATAATGCACCATGCACTCCATCTCCAACACATTCTGCTGTCATTTAAACCTATGGTTTAGACAACAGGAGGGAGGAGGAAAAATTGTCTATTGATCCAGCAGTCACTCTGTCATATTTAGAGGGTTGCCTGACTACCCTTAAATCCGCATATAGAAATCATATCCTTATTACAAATAGCATCATTATTTATAGAACCTTGAAAATTTCCTAATACCTTTGTATTATGTATAAATCATAGTCTGAGCATGTGGATGTTTCTAAATATTTCCTTTTCACTAGCTGTGGACGTTTCTAAATATTTCCTTTTCACTAGCTAAGGACACTTCTTGGGAAAAAAGAAACATGCAATATCTCTTCAGAAAGGATGAAAGTTACACAGTGGCTACAGAGCAAATCTATGATCAGGATACTCTGACCACATCATGACCCAGCTTTCCTGGACCTGGGGTCGGGGTGGGGGAGGAGATAAAGGTGGAATTGGAAAAGCTGATATACCTCGGACACTTCTCTGCCAGACCTCACCAATGCTCAAGGAAAGAATCATCAATATATAATGTAAGAATATCAGGATGGTATTATTGTTGAAACTTTCAGGCCCCACCACTAGTATAGTAACATCAACATACACTTTGGGAAATGCACCAAGAAGGACTGGCTCGGGGAGATCCAGGTGGATCACTACTGTTTCCATCATCCCATCAACCTATCCTTGTTCTTTCAGTAGCAATCCTCTAATTTTTCCTTCTGACTCTCTAATAAGGCTCTCTAGCCAAGGAATACACATGACAATATTCCAACCAGTGAGAACCAGCCATCAGGTTGTAGGCTGTAGTTGGAATTATTAGGAAGGAGGCATTTTTTTCCCCAATCAGATTGATAAACTGGTAGCAGGTAAACCTTGAGCTACTTAGGGAGTCTCTGAAAATAGACCCCACAAAAAGAGAAGCATAGCCAAGAAACAGAAGGGGCGGGGGGAAGAGGGAGAGAAAGAGAGAGAGAGGAAAATGGTGAGGGGGAAGAAGGAGAGATTATGAGAGACACTGGGGAAAGGAAGAGATGAGGAATTAGGGAAGGAAATAGAAGGGAAGAGGAAGGAAGGAAGGAAAGAGAGGAGAAAGAAAGTCAGCTTTTGGAGTCAAATCAAATTGGTTCATATTTTCCATTATATACTCTCTTAGTCTATTTGAGCTGCTGTAACAAAAATACTGTAGACTGGGTGGCTTATCACAACAGAAATTTACATCTCACAGTTCCAAAGGCCAGGAAGTCCTAGATCAAGGCACCAGCAGACTTGGTGTCTCTTGAGGGCCCACTTCCTTTTTCATAGACAACCATCTTTTCACTGTGTGTTCACATGGCCAAAGGGACAAGGGAGCTCTTGGGGGTCTCTTTTATTATTATTATTTTATTTTACTATTTATTATTTATTGTATTACTAATCCCTTTCATAAAGGCTCCCCTTATGACCTCATTAACACACGAAGGCCCCCACATCCAAATACCATCACATTGGGCTGATTAAGTATTAACATATGAATTTGGGCGGGACACGAACATTTAGTCTATGGCATGCACTAACTTGCAAAATAATTGTTTTGCTTATCATTATATCCTTAGAGTCTAGAGTTGTACCTGGCACATAATAGGTTTTCAATAAATGTTATTAAGTCAATGAATGAAACACTTGGCCTCTATTAGGGGATGACCCGGTGTCCTGAGTTAATAAATTCCCCCATGTTTGTTAATGTTCGATTTCTATCACTTACAACCAAATAGTCCTGACTAAATCAGAGATCTTAAAATACTAGGCCAAAATAAGTTGAAAACAGGGTGGTAATGGGGGATAATGGAGGAAGACCTCAGGCAAGGCCCCCCGTGGACACAGCCTAGAGCACTTCCTGGAAAGTTCAGGCCTTGGCAGGGCATCCAGGTTCACTCACAGGGAACTAAGCACTGACCAGGCTTTAAAATCCTAGTATCATAGCTTTCCCCTAAATCCAGTTAGACACTAACCTTGAGAATTTGCCCAGCAGAGAGTCTCTAGGATTTATACTGTTCCTCAAATCTCCTGTCGAGGACATTTACCCACCCCAGTGTAGATCTCCAATGCCACAGCATCCTTTGCTGTCTTTCCTCCTTCATCATCTTCAGTGTGACCTGCTAAGACTGAGATACCACTTCCGCAGCTCAATATTCCTCGGTTTCTATTTAGTTCTTACTGGGGCCCTATATTCTACCAAAATAACTGAAAGTTTTTGTGGGTAGAGAATGCCTGTTTTTTTCCCAGAGGACTCAGCACAGAACTCTTGAAAAGAGCTCAGGAAATATTTGTTTATAGATAGAAGGATGGATGGTCCAAGTAGGCCCCTGGGGATAGGAAGTAGGTATGAAAGGGACAGATGATTTGGAAAATGTGGAGTCCTAAAAATAAATTTCACCTACTTCACAATTTGCTGATCAAAGCCATAGTAAGCCGTTGGCATCTGTGTAATGTTAAAATTCTTGCTCCTTGATTTATTCTATCAACACAGGTGTAGTCCTCAGTGATTATGTGTCAGACAGCACTACACAGAAGGCATTTTTCATAGTGCCACCTCCCCTCCAACCTTGTGTGATTGCTAAAAGCTGGGGTTAATTAACCACATATTCCTTCTAAGCCTATAAGAGACCATGAACTGAGCAAACTGCTAAAAAATGCTATTTCATCTTTACAGTCAAGATAAAAGTGGTCAAGGAAAAGCACTAATTCCATCGATTTTACACACACACACACACACACACACACACCCATACTGAATCAATGATTTAAATCTCAATGAAATTTAAGTTCTATTTCACTTTTAAGTGCTTATTTCCCAAACTGCTCAACTAGAGTCAAAGCTATCAATACCTAAAGGATCCCTAGAGTCTGGTGTTTCCCATTTTCTCAAAAAAAAAAGGCCAATAACTGGGGCCACATTACTGAGAGTTCACAGAAATCAGAAAGCATTCAAAGAGAGGGTTACTCTAATTTATGGAAAGTACGTGCATGTGGGGACCTCGAGCCTCAGCCTCCATTTGCCTCATCTACTGATACATCATATCAAGAGCTAGCTCGTATCATAATTCCTCCATCTTCCCTTCTCTGCCCTCCCAGTTCACAGAAACACATCCTTCTCTGCACACCTACCGCCATCTCTACCACCTATTTGATGCTTTATGAACATTCCCACTGAGGCAATAACTATATATTGTGCATAGCTCTTGCACTGTTAATTGAATTTCAGATGTCACATGACTTACAAATGTATAGCATGCATCATTACAATTCTATATTGTTAAGAAACTTGTCGGGAGTGTTATGTTCTTTTTTCCCAATTAGAAGCACAGTGGCTCAAGGACAGAAAAGTGTCAGCCAATTATATTTTCTTGAAACACTGAAGTTTGTGGCACAGTGTCTTATACAGAGTAGGTGCTAAGCAGATTAGAAATCTGTATAGATATGGACATATCTATATGTATTGGGTATAAATAAAGTAATTAGTATCCTAGCTGTTGGACATGAGTACATGATACGGATCTTTGGGGACAAGGCTACTTTTGTGCAGAGGTGGGATTGAAGGCTGGCTATGTCTTTGCCAATGGTAGAGTAATATTGTTGCCCACACTCATTCCCTTCTTTCCTTGCTCAAAACCTCTCTCGTGCAGGAAGAAGATGGAAATTCTTAGGAGACAAAGCCATTGATAGCATGCATAGGATCAAGATGTATGTACCCTTAGAAGAAGAAACCCAAAGAGTAAATGACATATCAAAATAGTGACAGGCGGGAGTAGATAAGCTTGAAGACACCAGGTACTAAAGGGAATGGATTTGATGAAATGGTGCTTCTAAGAGATGGGAAGAACTACGAATGAGACAAGGAGGCAGGACACACTAGAGAACACCTGGGACCTTCCTGTCTACCAGCCTCACAGCAAAGGAAAGTGAGGAATGTTTGTGGGTGGTGGTGGGCAGAAGAAATATGAGGTGTGGGAGTACCAGGTACTTCCTGCATGCTCAGCGGATCCCAAAGATAACTCCACTCTTATGCCAAAGCCAGGGCTGTTTTGCCCGCCCAGATCAACTCTGAACTCTTTGCCTTTGCCAAAGCCTGTGAGGACAGCCTCTTCCTGTCCTCTCTGCCACCACCACCTCCCGGCCTCTGTCTCAGTGCTGCTCTCTCCTCTCACGCTCCCACAGCACTGTCTGGAAGCAACCGTACAGGTCCTGATCCCTTTACATCTTTTCAGTATGAAGGAACTAACAGAATCATATTTTCTTTTAATCATGTGGGCAGTTGAAACAACTGAAGAAATCTTGGTATTTTCATTATTTACACACTTACAAGCCCCAATTTTGAGTTGCAAACTTCATCGTTGTTTTCTAGGAGCAGAGCTTACCAAGCGTTGGGCTCTTCTTCAACCTGCCAAACCAAGCCAGAGGGGGGAGCCCAGGCTGCCAACCAACTCCAGCACCAACACCCAGGAGGCCACTGCCATGTGGCTAGGAGCAAGCACCAGTCACTTCTCTGGCTTAGGTGAGTTGAGGGCCTCACTGAGAATGCTTGGAACATGCGCCATAATAGAACTATCACTTGGGGCATTTTCTCGCACTTGGAGCCAATGAAAACTTTATGAGGCAAATAGCATTTTTTCAGCATGACAGTTAAAAACTAAACTAAGTAGAAAGCAGGCCGAAACCCTACAACACATGTCTCACATCGTCCCAAATATTCCTCACTATGTGGCTCCCATAAACACCATCTGCTGTGTTAATTTGTAAAGAATTACAAGGTTCTTAAAATTACACTTTGCTCTATGCAGCGTACACTGCGTCTATTAAGGGGAGAGTTGAGAATGCACATCACATCCAGTCAGACACTGAGATCCTTTTCCTTTCTACGCTGGGATCTTACTGAAAGTTTGCTAGGTCTGCATAGAATTTTAAGAAGTGCATCGTATTCTCTCCAGACCAGCTGTAGAGAGAAGAAAAAATAACAAAACAAAACACACAAGAAAACCTTTGCCTCAATTGTAATCCTAGCATTTTATACGTTTTCAAATTGTATGTACATCTCCCACTTCACTGGAACCTCAGGACAATACAAAGCTCTTGGTTATAGGTCAAAGAGGCTCAACAGCCAAAATTGGTAAAACTTCTTGGGAGATACTTAATTCTCCATTGCTGTCTCCTGACCCACAGGGCCTCCTGAGAGCCCTTGAGTGGTGGCTGAGAGTGTTTCTTCATCGTTCATCCCTGTCTACTCACAAAACCAGAAGAGCAGCATCTCATTCCCAAATGCACTCTCTGACAATGCAGAGTTTTGGTGACAGGCTCCTAATGTAAACTTTCAGGTGAATTAAATCCCCAGGGTATTGCTGGTGAAATGGTGGTAAATGGTGGCTTAAAGGTAGATTAAAACATGGCTTAAGCTCAATAATACTTAGGCTGGAAACTCTCGACATGCAATAACTGTTATAAATGCAGATTCCTGGTCCCTCCTTCAAGAGATTATTTTTTGGTAGTTCTGGAGTATGGCCTGGAAATCTTCATGTTTTAAAATAAGCACTTTGAAAATAACATGTTCTGGAAGCAGAAGGGATAGTTCAGTGGGTTCCAACCTGTCAAAACACTTGATTAATCAAAAATCTCTCCAACTGTGGCCCAGGAATCTGCATTTCAGGTTTCCATGAAATTCTGCTGATCAACCTAATTTGGGAACTATGAGTATTATAACCATCTACGGGTAGTAAGCTTGAAATACAATCAAGGATCCATAATTAAGGTAATTCTGCTTAATCCCCAATGATATAGTCACTCTATCTGAAAAACAAGATTTTAAACCAACCCTTTTAATTAGAAAAGAAAAGCCTACTGCCTGAGAAACTAAAACAATATAGAGCAGACACACACTGATATATCATTTCAAAAAAGTCTCTCCATGAAAAAAAATAAAGTTGAACCAGCTTCCTTAAATTCCTTGTCTGTCATTGTCATATCTAATGTAGACCTCAAATAAGGCTACCTGGATGTGATGTACAAACAGATAAAGGAAACTGCTAATCTTACTAAGGCATAGAGAACTTAAGAAAATTTTGCAAGATTGCAAAAATCAAACAAACAAACAAACAAACAAACAAACAAACAAACAAACAAACAAACAAACAAACAAACAAACAAACAAACAAACAAACAGACAAACATCAGGATCCCGATCCAGGCAGTATTTCAGAGCTTCTGCTCATAAACCCATCTACACTCTGCTGATTTCCCAACATTTTTGGAAAATTTACTCCTAAATTTCGTCTTCCCATGGTCCCAACTTCTCCGTTTCCTTGTGATTATGTCTCATTCCTCAAAGAGAAGAGTTTCTCTGAGCACCCTCCTATATGCCAACTCTGCTTTCTTTTCTACATCCTGAGTCATCCTCTACAGCCCGGATCAAGTCCTGCCTCTTCCTGACCCCACAGCCTACACAGCATTCTCCCTTCTCTCAAGCACAACAGAGCAGTCCTTTTCTGATGTCAGGCATTAACATCCCCTTCAGAAAAGTTCCTGAGTAGCCCTCTTTGGGCAAGGTGGCACTGACTAGTCCACCTCATATCTCTCATAGTCAGACATCTGGCTGTATCTGTTCCCTGTCTTCCAAGCCCTAATGAAAACAGGCAGGAGTAGAGCTAAAGATTGTTGTTTGAAATTTCTCTGTTCGTTCAGAATAAACGGAGCTGAGTGAACTACTGCTGCTTCCAATTATGTCATCAAGTCTTATGGGAAACTGGATTTTTAACACTGAATGTAAGAAAAATCTCTTGGAACAGGTTGGCAGTAACCCCTAAATTGTTTGACAATGCATTTGTCAATTGCATATATAACACAGTAGAGTAAAATAAAAATGTTGTTATCATGTTTTGCATTTGAACGTGTGTGTGTGTGTGTGTGTGTGTGTGTGTTGCAAGTTCATCTGCATTCTCCCTTACCTGTTACTTAGTTGCAAGTATTCTCTCCTCCAGCAGACAGTGTCAACTCTGTGAGGGAGAGAGAACACATCTCCCTACAGCAGGTATAATGTCCTCAAAAGGATTTTCCTTTGTACTCAATAAAGTCTTGTAGTTAGTGACAAGATAAATGTGAGAGTCAAAGAATGTCATTGCCAAGTTTTCCTGGCTGAGGTAGGACCACAGAATCCTGAGGAAGATGAACTCAAAATCCCAATCCTTCTAGAATCTAAGATTAATCTGCTTATTTGCACCCACAGTTCTCTATCTGGCCATGTGCAGCCAGGGAAAACCATAGTGCCAGCTCCAAGATTCATCTTAGTTTTCCAGAAGGCTCATGACACTAAGACTTTGGGTGGGGGCAGATGAAGCTTTGATAAAGAAATCAATGTTATTTCATTTTACATTCTTAATGCAATTTCTAGTCTGCACCCCCACCTCCCCTACCCTCACATCCTTCCCCATGCCTTTCCTTCCTTCAAAGAATGTTTGAAGCAGATGCAAACAGACTTAAGTTCATCTTGCCTACCAGCTGAGTGACGCTGGGCAATTTTCCCATACTCACTAAATCTCAGTCGTCACCTACAGAATAGTGAAAATAATGCCTAATCCAAGATTGTGGTGAAACTTAAATGAGATAATGCATGAAAAATGTCTGTCTCTGAGTCTAGCATGAAAATGGTATCCAATAAGCAGATTCCTTAGCCTGATTTTTTTTTTTTTTTTTTTTTTTTTTTTTT
>NW_007730773.1:116630-128610 GCF_000696425.1 Galeopterus variegatus | reverse complement strand
AGACATGGACCCTGATATTTCACTAAGAAAGTAGTGAGGAATTCAAGCTCTGACAACTATGTTTTCCTAAACTAGAAAAGGAGGGCAAGCCCATGTTGGGGACTGATTCCTTCTTTTCAGTCCTATGAATGGGTAATGAAATCAGTAGTACAGACATGGACCCTGATATTTCACTAAGAAAGTAGTGAGGAATTCAAGCTCTGACAACTATGGTTTCCTAAACTAGAAAAGGAGGGCAAGCCCATGTTGGGGACTGATTCCTTCTTTTCAGTCCTATGAATGGGTAATGAAATCAGTAGTAAACACACCTCACTGATGATTTTAATCACACCGAGCACCTGTAACTGCCAGGAAGAGGGAGATTCCCAAGCAGCAAGAGCGAATTCTATTTTTGTCATCACTTGGCCTGTCGAGGAAGCAATGGCCTTGTGGAAACCAGGAAGCCAGATGTAGCATGCCTGCCATGTCTGCCCCACGCTGATGGGGAGTCCTCGAGGGGAGCTGCTAATTACTTACACACACCTCAGTAAGTAGGAGCTTCCAGCGACAGATCTCAGCAGCAAGAGAAAAACCGCTTTTCTAAGTGTCCCTTCCAATATGATGCAAAGTCTGAAGATCTACCATTAGAGAATTCTTGTAATCCACCTGTAATGACTCTAGAAGTTTCCTGCTAAAATAGTAATAAAATTGAGAAAGCAGGAATCAGAAGGGAGGTTCAGGTCCTCAGTGAAATCAGCTGCAAGTCTGACTTGTGGATGGATCACCATGTTATGGGTTCAAGTCCTTTTATTCCCTGTGCAGAAGCCAGACTGGCACCAAGCTCAAAGCTGCCTGGCAAGCCACCCCTTTCTCTCCCACCTGCAAGTAAACAAGCACAAGGTCGGGCTACGACACCAGCTGTGCACTCCCCTCCTTTCTCTTCCTCCCCATCCACTGAGCCTGCAAGAACTCTCACCTCCTGGGAGGACCTGCAGACCCTTGATCTCAGACTTCTAGTCTCCGGAACCATGAGAAAATACATTTCTGTTGTTAAAGCACCCCAGTCTGTGGGCACTTTGTTATGGCAGCCCTAGCAAACTAATACAAGGTGCAGCAGGAAATACCAGAGTGATGATCTGTAGAGGACTGACTTCTGATTAAATATATTACTGATTTGGACTAATGAGGAGTCCTAGAGAGCTGAGGTGAGGACAGGTAGGCAGGGGTGACTGCCTCCCAAATCCTAATTGATTGGTCAGAAACCTCTTCAGTACTTCACAGCCCAAAGCCTGTTGCCATCAGTTTGTCTGAATCAGGAAGGGGTCCCATCTTGCCCAACAATTAGAAAATTGATTTTGCAAGTCTCGGAACAGATTTCTTGCTCTGAATGCCAGGCTGGCTTTCTCAGTCTTCCTCAAGCTCCTCAGAGTCATCCTCTTATTAAAAACTGGCAGCTATCAGATGCAAAATAAATAAATAATAAGTAAATAAATAAAACAAATTTAAAGTCATCTTCCTAATTGGCAGCACACATTTCTCATCTCACTAAGCAAAGACAAATTTAATCTCATGTTCTCTCACAATTTAATTCAGGTAAAAATTACCTGACTTCTATGTTCTACATGAAAGCTCACAGGGCTTTTGATTAAGAAACCTAAATGAGGTAATGTAGGTAGCTATAAGATACCTATTCCCTTTCAGAGTCCCGGTATAACACACCTGGTACTTCAAGAAGGCAGCTGGTAGCTGAGTGCTTGAAACACCAGGACAACAACCCATATGTTGACTAAAGCGAGTGAAGAAATCCATGCAAAACTAGATCATGGCTTAACTACTGGTTCTGATTCATTCACTCTACCAATTAACATTGAGACTCATATAACAATCAGTACTAGGAACTGGGACACAGCAAGACCGTCACAGTCACTGCCTGCATAGAGTTATAGTCTGAAGCATGGTTTCCCACCTTCAGCACTATTGACACATTGGGTCAGATAATTCTCTGTTGTGAAGGGCTGCCCTCTGCATTGTAGGATGTTTAGTGCATCACTGGCCTTTACCAACTTGATGCCGGTAGCACCCCTCCCCCCATTATGACAACCAAAAATAATTCTAGACATTGCTAAATGTTCCAAAGGGTGGGTGGCCAAAATTTCCCTCACTTGAGAACCATTGCATAACGAGACAGATAATTTAAAAAGCAATTATAATACAATAAGGTAAGTGTTATGATATAGATATAGCAAACATTAACTGAGAGGTAGTGGTGGTGCCCTCTAACCCCCACCCAAAAAGCTGTTTCCCCAATGAAGAGATATAAAAGAAAGACAAACAACAGCTATTTGTTGGGTGTCTACTGTGTGTCAAACACTTGACCTTGATTGCTTATTTAATCCTTACAAAATACCCATATGTTAAAACTTCATAGGTATGCTCAAAAATACACATAAGCTTATTCAAAGTTCAAATAGTGATTGATGAACCCAGTATTAATCCCGAGTTCGAAACACCCAAGTCCAGTTAATTCTTTAGGAATGGTGGCAAAATTTTAATAAAGAGAAACCTTTGCTATAGATGTTAAAAAGAAAAACAAACAAAACAAAAACAAAACAAAACTCTTCTCTAAATAAATATGGGGTTTGCATAGAGATTCATGACACTAAGTACACGTATCATTGAAAGGTTTTAAATTGGAGACTGGTTTAAAGAAATGGATAGAGGTTCTACTGAAGCAGCTCTGGGGTTCCACAGCATCCGTTCTACAGTCATGACAGCTCATGGATTGGCACAGTGTCCAGGAGTCATCAAATATCCACCTGACTGCTAATTACCATCCATTTATACAATCATCTCACTTTTGCATGAGTTTGTTTCTTAGTTAGGGTGATGATACCTTCCAGTTTGCTTCCATTGTCCTGGCATAATTAACAATGTCTCCTTTCAATCTCAAAAGTGCCCCAATTTAGATAACAAATGTTATGATCACCTTATTTTTAGTTCAATTAAGTCTTGAGCTGAAAAATTATTAGAGAAGCTATTTTATGCCTTCAGGTTCACCTTATGAAAATCCAATCCATTATTTAATCATTATCTGTAATTCATGCATGTATGTTACTTCTCTCGCCCGCCCCAAATCCTCCAGTGCCAACCTATCATCTATAAGATAATGTTCAAGAAGGTCCCAGCCAATTTGACTTCAGTTTGGCTCTCCAACCTTATCTTCTATCCCTATTCCTCAGACTGTGCTTTCATGTTTCTAGGCTCATCCACATAGTATTCTCACTGTCTATATTCCCTCCAATCTTTTGTTCAATAACATTGACCACTGGGTTAGAACTTGCAGCGTCCTCCTGTTCACTTCTCACCTGCTTATTGAAGATCTTGCTCAAATGTCAGCTTCTCTGTAAAGAATTCCTGACTTCTTCAGACATCAGTTGCTTCTGTGTGTGTGTGTGTGTGTGTGTGTTTGTGTGTGAGCGCGCACGCCCGTGCACACACTCTGCACTTCATGCTTCCTCCTATTATGTCTCTTCTCATTCTATAATCCCGGATACCTTTGTCTGTGCTGTTCATGTTACTACAATGGCATCACTATTTTCATATCATCCGTGCCTTCACTGCCTGACACTTAGTTGACATTTGATACCTATTACTGATTAACAATCACCATGAGAGGCTGTTAAAATCAGAATTGGTCACCTTTTGGAAAATCAATAGGAATTTACTGAGTGCCTACCACATGGCAGGCATGTGGATTTTGCTCTGTAATGATGAGGTTCAGGACACATTATCCCAAAATATGGCACCTTCACCTTTGAGGAAACTGCAGAAGTGGGATGGCCACTCTCTCTTTCCCTTCACCTTTCTCTCCTGAAGCAGGTCGTAAGACCCTCATTCGAGAGGAACCCTCCCTACATTCAGAAGAAAAGTACATCCTTACCTCTAAAAACACAGGGACGCAGAGAAGAATCTGAACAAACAGGCCTTGCTAAGGTCCCCTGGTTTATTACCATTAGATCATATGCCTTTTTTTTTTTCCTTTTTGTCTTTTTTTCGTGACTGGCAACGGATCGCAACCCTCAGTGTCGCGCCTGTACTAAAAGGAACCATCGGATGAAAAATTTGAGGTTCAGAGGGATTATATGGCAAGCCTTCAACCTTTGTTCAGGTACATACTGACAATTACCTCCCTAAGCAGATCAGGATCGCAAACCTTGGTGCTGCGCCCGCACCTCGCTCAGCCAGTGAGCGGGAACCGGTCTATATGTGGGATCCGAACCCTCGGCGGGAGCGCCACCGCGCTCCCAAGTGGCGCACTGTAGCAGTGCACCACCGGGCCAGCCCAGATCATATGCCTTTTGTCCAATCATATTTCTCCAAACTATCCACTTGTTCATCAAACCTAGCATAAAAAACATACAGGCTCATCTGTTTTGTTAGGTCCTCATTTCTTTATGAAAGATTCTGTGTGATGTAGGACTGGTATTAAATACATTTGTATGCTTTTCTCTTGTTAATCTGTCTTTTATTATGGGGGTCTCAGCCATAAACCAAGTGACGGATGAGAAAAGATATTTCTTTTCCCCTGCAGTATCACACGCACTTGAGAAGGCGGCTGTGTGGTAAGGTGAAAAGCGAGAATATTTTTATCTTGTTTCCCATTTTGCTTCTTTGTTTTTCTACAAGGCCAGCTAAGTCACTTAACTGTATTAGATCCCAGCTTTCTCATCTCTGAAGCAAGGTATCAGGACTAGATATTTTCTAAGGTTTTTTTCCTCCAATTATAAGTCATACTTTGTCAAGATAACATTCCAAAGTTGTCTGGCTAGTCATCAAAGAATCACCATTGACTTGCCCTTATTATGTCTATATTTTTCCCTCAGAATTTTAAAAATAGTATTTAAAACTACAAAGTAATATACATTAGTTAAACATTTTGAGAAATACTCATGTGAATAAAGTAAAAAGTGAAGCCTCCCCACACACACAGATCCCGTCTTGCTGTGAAATGATGGGTACTAATATTTCATTAGGAAAAGATTTGTTCAGATCTTTTCCTATATACACATGCACACAACACACATTCAAACACATACATACACGATATTTTTTCACTGGAATGGGATAAAATTTCTGCATTGTGTTTTCATGCTTGCTGCTTCTTTCACTCGGCAGTAGATTACCAGCATTTTTTTCACGTTTCATGGCAGTGCATGTAAATGTCTCAGCCCTCCTTTCCTATGACTTCATGATACTCCCCATTTATTCAACATTTACTTAAATGTTTTCCTATCTTTTGGCATCTGTGTTGCCAAGATTTTTTTTTATTGTTGTAGTAACAAATTACCACCAACTTAGTGGCTTAAGATAACACAAATTTATTCTCTTACAGTTCTGTAGGTCAGAAGTCCAACATGGGTTTCACAGGGCTGAAATAAAGCAGTTGCCAGGGTTACCGCCTTTTCTGGAGGCTCTACAGGACAATCTGTTTCCTTGCCTTTTCCTGCTTCTAGAAGCTGTCCGCATCCACAGCTCATACCCACTTCCTTCATTCTTAACCCCTGTCTGGCTCTGCTCTGTCATTACCTCTCTGACTCCACCCAGGACAGATTCTCCACTTTTGAAGACGCAAGTGATTAGTTTGGGTCCACCTGGATAATCTAAGATACTCTTCTCACCTCAAGGTCTTTAACCTTAATCACATCTATAAAGTTCCACTTGTCATATTTGCAGGTAACATATTTACAGGTTTCAGGTATTAGGACATGGGCATCCCCAGAGAGCCATTTTTCTGCCTATCACAGTTTCAATATTTTGCTTTTACAAATAATAAGGCAGTGGGCATTCTTGCATGTGTGCTCTTGCATGCTTAGCTGAGCATGTCTGTAGAACAGATTCCTAGAAGTGGATCACTAGGTCAAAGAATATGCACATTCCCCAACTTTCAAAAATATTGAGAAATTGTTCTCTTAAAAAAGTCCCTGCCTTATTTTTAAGTGTCCTTCCAAAATGCATAGATATTTGAAAATGGTGGGGAAGAAATATATCCTTTGTGGCAAAACGGTCTAGAAAGACTTAAAATCCTAGCTCACTACAGAATGTGCAATTATGAAAGGATAATACTAAGACAGTGGGATTAACTACCAAGGCACCTCTCACCTATCTCTGGAAGCCTGATGAAAGAAGTTGTAGGAAAAATAAAATGCTTTATACAGTGGAAATAAATTTTATGAGCCTGTTCTTCAAAGTATCACTCTGAGCTGATTAAACCTACATCTATAGACATAAGTCCAAGGAAAGTATACTACAATTCCCTGGAGCACAGTCACCCAGCTGACCTGGCAGCATCAAACTCTACTAGTTTTCCTATCATTCCTCATTCCCACCAGTCTAGGGTTGCCAGGTATATGCATATTTTTTCTTTTCTTTTTTTTATTCGCTAAATGTGGCATGCCTATCAGCCAGTCACAAATTCAAAATAGACTACTAAGGACAGTTAAAGATATTTAGAATATGCCTCTAAATTTGGACTTTGGTGTCACAGGAAAAAAAAAATGAACATTTTCCAGGACATCTCTATGATGTAAGTGCCTTAAGAACAAATCTATGCACAAAATAGATCGATCAGGCTAACCGGATACTTTTCAAAGGCCTTTTTGTTCAAGTTTACTTTTTGTACTCATGTTGGCCTGCTTTCTAAATTGAAATGAAAATGGTTTAAAAAAATGGAATCTGTGTATAGTGTTGTGAATTCTTTAATCTTAGCACATTCATGTGAAAATTTATAGAAAGAAGATTATATGATGGGGATCAGCTTTACTGTGTGAGATAACACCTATCCTCTACGTGTACCCTATTGCTAATAATAATTTGAAATCCAACTAACTAAAATGTGTACAGCATTTCACAGTCTATGAAGTATTTTTTAATGTCTTATTTTATTTTAATGCTCAGAATAACCCATAACTTGGGTAGTATTTTATAATCTTTGCAGATGATTAAGGTCCAAAAAGGGTAAAGATCACATAGATGGAATAGGGGATATTTGGAACTTAAATGCAAATAAATGCCAAAACAGCCTGTGCCATTGATATAGCCTCTGAGGTTCAATCAAACTATAAATTGATATTGTGTGATATCTCGCCCAGGGATATGACTTTCTATGAATGTGTCAGGCTTCAGAAGTCAATTTTGCACACATTTATTTGGTAATGTGGATTTCCAAATTATGATGATAACAGTCTGAGCAAATTGATGAATATCCCGGAATTCAACTGCTAAAAATCACATCTAAACACAATCTCATCTCGAATTAACAAGTTGCTAGGGAGCTCAATAGAGCAGATGCTACTATTTCTGATATCTTACTCGGCTGAATGATGAAAAAACTCACAGAGAAGAGAATATAGATCCTATAAGTTGAAAAAGGTTACTGATATTGCATATTAACCTCTTTTTAAAAAACGGTATCATGCCACCATCCTAAGGCTTTTTTTTTTTCACACTATCCCAAGTGGGATATGAAAGTTTTTAACCAGCCAGTTAATCATAACACTGGTTCTCACCAAGCGGAAAGCTATTTGTAAACAGCTGAATGCTCAACCAACTTTTCAATTTGAATCTAGATACTGGTCATAGTGTCGTTGCTGGCAGAGAAAATCTAATAAAGTTTTTAAAATCTTTCAGTAATAATAACTGCTACCATTACCTGAATGTCTGCTGTGATCTGGGTGACGTGAATCTAGATACTGGTCATAGTGTCGTTGCTGGCAGAGAAAATCTAATAAAGTTTTTAAAAATCTTTCAGTAATAATAACTGCTACCGTTACCTGAATGTCTGCTGTGATCTGGGTGACTTATACAGGTTATCTCCCACCTCCACAATCACCCTGAGCCAAGGTACTTTTAGCTCCTTTTCANATCTTTCAGTAATAATAACTGCTACCGTTACCTGAATGTCTGCTGTGATCTGGGTGACTTATACAGGTTATCTCCCACCTCCACAATCACCCTGAGCCAAGGTACTTTTAGCTCCTTTTCACTGATGCATAAATGGAGCTTTGGAGGATGTAAGAAATTTGTGTATGTGCATAAGACAAGTCAGTTGAAGGTTCTGAACCCTTGTGCATCTGTGAACTCTCCAATACACCCCACTGGATATTCTAGTACAGCAGTGCACAGAATGGAAAGGAAGAACCACGTGACGATGAAGTGGTTCTCTAGCTTTTTTGTTTTTCTATGCAACACACCTGAGGGATTTGACACACTCCACCAGCAGCAGTAGAGGAAGACAGAAGGTACAATGAAGGAGGCTTGGAGAGTTATTTTAGGCAGGGAGGATGCAACATCAGGTGAATCCACCGCCACTACCACCAGGGTTGAGAGTCCTATCACTCTAGTAACCATACCATGGTCTTCAATGGCTAGATCTGCAAGTCTCAAAAGGTGACCTGTAGGACACCAGGCTTTGAATTTGCCTCTGAAAAAAGTTCTCAGACATGTTTCTGGAATACTTCATGCCACAACATCAATACCACCACACACACACCATTTTTTCTTTTCTTTTTTTTTTTTTTTGGAAATTTACAATGCAGGTATGAACACACTGCCAGTTACAAATAAAATAAATCCATTTAACATTTTTTCCCCTGTAATATCCATTAAAATTTCCAGGAACTGATGTTCAGAGGAGCACCCTGAGAGCCCATCCATGAACAGGATTTTCTCCATGTCCTTTCTAATTCACACATTCCATTGCCCAAGGTACAGCCAGAACCACAGAAGTCCTTGGCCCCTCCCTGCAGTGCAGTCTTCCTGGTGAAGGGGTGTTTGTTTGGGATGTTAAGTGCTCTGTGCAAGAAATGCCACAATTGAATCCTGTCACCTTTCAGGTCACTGAGGTAAAGGACAGCAATTTGAGTCCCCTGTCAGCTTATTTAGAGAAAGTGAAACACAATTACAAGGCATTAGTGCAAGACTGATGCAGAATAGTGGCAGGCCCTGGGGCAGGCAGAACAGCAGACCACAGGGGGAAAACTGTACTTTTCTCCTCTGACAATTTCATTGAAAGTCTTAATTACAATGCTACTGTAAGGGGAAATTGTTTTATAAATGCCATTACAAACACAGTCTGATTGCAAAAATCTTTCCATCTAAAAACTAATTAAACCATTATTTCCTCTCAGATTACAATGGCAAATGTAAGTTTTTCTTTTGTGAAAACAGTTATACAATCTTAAGTTTCTTGTATTTAGAGAGCAGCTTTTTTTTTTTTTCTTTTTTAAGGTATCTATAGGCAAAATGATTTTAGAAACTAGAAATGCTATAAAAATGATAATGGGGATTAAAAAAAATAAACCACACACGCTATTATAATGCAAAGATACAGTAAAATATTTTTGCTAAAATGTGAAAATATAATGAGCTTGTATGTTCCTGCTCAATCATTTTGATGAGCACATTTTTTAAAAAAATCATATATAAACTAACTGGGGGGGGGAGAAAACAAACAAACAAACAAACAAAAAACAAGAAAAAAAACCTATTGCCAAATTTGACAAACAAGNTTTTCTCCATGTCCTTTCTAATTCACACATTCCATTGCCCAAGGTACAGCCAGAACCACAGAAGTCCTTGGCCCCTCCCTGCAGTGCAGTCTTCCTGGTGAAGGGGTGTTTGTTTGGGATGTTAAGTGCTCTGTGCAAGAAATGCCACAATTGAATCCTGTCACCTTTCAGGTCACTGAGGTAAAGGACAGCAATTTGAGTCCCCTGTCAGCTTATTTAGAGAAAGTGAAACACAATTACAAGGCATTAGTGCAAGACTGATGCAGAATAGTGGCAGGCCCTGGGGCAGGCAGAACAGCAGACCACAGGGGGAAAACTGTACTTTTCTCCTCTGACAATTTCATTGAAAGTCTTAATTACAATGCTACTGTAAGGGGAAATTGTTTTATAAATGCCATTACAAACACAGTCTGATTGCAAAAATCTTTCCATCTAAAAACTAATTAAACCATTATTTCCTCTCAGATTACAATGGCAAATGTAAGTTTTTCTTTTGTGAAAACAGTTATACAATCTTAAGTTTCTTTTATTTAGAGAGCAGCTTTTTTTTTTTTTCTTTTTTAAGGTATCTATAGGCAAAATGATTTTAGAAACTAGAAATGCTATAAAAATGATAATGGGGATTAAAAAAAATAAACCACACACGCTATTATAATGCAAAGATACAGTAAAATATTTTTGCTAAAATGTGAAAATATAATGAGCTTGTATGTTCCTGCTCAATCATTTTGATGAGCACATTTTTTAAAAAAATCATATATAAACTAACTGGGGGGGGGAGAAAACAAACAAACAAACAAACAAACAAAAAACAAGAAAAAAAACCTATTGCCAAATTTGACAAACAAGATTAAGAAAACAAACAAACAAACAAACAAAAAACAAGAAAAAAAACCTATTGCCAAATTTGACAAACAAGATTATTTTGCAACCACTAAAATATAAGCTCTGAAAGGGCAAAGATTTGTTTGTTCTGCTCTATTCAGGGCTGCATTTCCAGCACTTGAACAGTGGGTGCTCACTACCTGCTTGCTGATGGAAGAAAGCTGCTCCCCAAGTGGCTTTGAAGTGGTCCCTTGAAAATGTTAGAAACAACTAGATAGTTGAATAGATTGAATTCCATAGGCTTTCTTTGAACTATTTCATGAATGTAGATAGAAAGAACAGAATATTAATTTTTAAATAGAAATGGTAAAGATGGTAACAACAACCCAAAATGGATGTCATTCCCAATTATAGGGGAATAGGAATAGGCAAAAGATACATTTTTCTCCAGGTATGCAGATAAACTGAAAGAAGTGATGCTATCAGGAGGCTAAACTCCACATATGACTCGACTACCTTGTGTTAGAGCACGTTCCAGCCAATGCCCCGAAACTGAGAAGTGACGATCGCACTTAACCCCATCACTAATCATAAACCCAAGTTCCTTCCGGTCTGTGCCCCCTCCCTCCAGCCCAGCTATACATCAAGGGAATCTTTCACTTGCTTGGAAAAGCTAAAACACTTTCTGCTTTAAGAAAAGGCTGATAGACTGAAATCTGTGCAGATGACGCATAGGTGATTGTAAAAGGCTTATTTGCTTCACAAAAGGATTCCCTGCAGGCTTATTTTAAGTAGTGAGCTCCTCTAAGGACTTTAAGTGTTTATTTACAGATCATCAATTACTTGAGGTGGGGGAAGGAAAGTGAGGGGGGAGGTGTCAGAGGGAAGACACTTAAGTATAATTATTAGGAGCTACTGATAAATGAGGATCAGACAACAAAATACTGTTTTATCCCAAATAATAATACAGAAGTTTGTGAGACACCAACTTTTAGAATTCAACAAATGAATGTGCACCCATATTTTTAGGAACAACGAAAACAAGGCAAAGAGTTTATGCTTAATATTTTCAGCCTTCCCCATGGTCTTTTCAGTTTAAAAAAAGAGAGAAGAGAGTGTCATGTCACAGAAGCTTTAATTAAGAAATTGACCCTTCCTATTGAACTCTCAAGACGTGATGACCTAGATACAATTTATAAACCACGCCATCGAAGTTTATTCTCCAAAGCCTTTTCTCCCAGGGAGTCATAAGCAAAACAGCAAGACAGGAGCACAGTTATTTTTAGTAATCTCAGTGGTACAGCTTTCTCCTGAGGCAAAACTTAAATCAGATAAGGGTCTCCGAGGACCCAAAAGGAAGGAAACCACCCACCTACTGTATTCAACTCAATCCTCCCCACACAAACTCGATTTTAGAAACAGAACGAGAAAACATGTTACGGAATATTTAAGGATGACACACAACAGTAAACGCTAGGAACCACATTTCAACAACTGTTAGAGGCTATTACCACTCCCGTAGCACACAAGAAAATTAGCCCTAATTGGATAAGTGACACAAGCGTAGCACCGGAATGGGAATTGAGCAGACACTTAATTAATGGTGTTGG
>NW_007730773.1:114837-115734 GCF_000696425.1 Galeopterus variegatus | reverse complement strand
AGAAACAGAACGAGAAAACATGTTACGGAATATTTAAGGATGACACACAACAGTAAACGCTGGGAACCACATTTCAACAACTGTTAGAGGCTATTACCACTCCCGTAGCACACAAGAAAATTAGCCCTAATTGGGTAAGTGACACAAGCGTAGCACCGGAATGGGAATTGAGCAGACACTTAATTAATGGTGTTGGGAGAAGGGAAATGGGATTAATGAATGGTTGATATAAATTCCATTTTGCTTTTGGGTTAATCACTGGTCTCATGAAAATTTATTTCCTGCCTAAGATTTATAACAGGGATTTTAAATATTTTATTCCATTCTGAATAATTTCTAACTTGCATTGTAATTTCCAGAATCATACTCACCACCTAATTTATTGGTGCATATACCTACTACCATTTGCATGCACCATCCTAAGAATGACAGGACTCAGTTTAAATACAGAACCTTTCATATAAATGGGGGAGGATAACTTTGATTTGACATATTTTTATATAATTTGGGTCTCACCAGTGATTTGATAACAAGGTGATGAACTTGGTATGTAAAGAACGGAAGCCTCATCTTAATGCTGTGTCCCAGTCAATAGAGCATTTACTGAGCTGGCTTTTTTGAGAGATCTGGTAAAAGCATGAGGCATGCTTGACATACTTGAGATTCTTTGACTTTTCAATTTAATTCTTAGACTTAGCATTATCATGGAGCTATTCTTAGTTCTTTGTGCTTTGCTCATATTTTATCCCATGATATGTCAAATATGTCAAATCCAAGTAATTCTTGATTCAAGCATTGGCATCAGTTTTGTTTTTTTTTTTCTTTTTAGTATTTTTAAAAAGCATTTACCAAGAAATAAAACATTTCTTTGCTTGTTTTTCATCATATCTAAACTCT
>NW_007730773.1:112204-113818 GCF_000696425.1 Galeopterus variegatus | reverse complement strand
AACATAAGTTCCCATTTAAATATTACATTAGCTACATGAATGTGTTAACCAGTAAAGATATGTAATTTCTAGTAATTTCGTCATCTAAAATGACAAATATTTCTTGCACAGTTCCTTTATTTAAGCCCTGTGTGAAGTGAAATAATTGTTACTGATGTAATTACTCCCCTTTTGCAGATAAGGAAACAGTTCAAGGGACAGGATCCTAAGTGACTTCCTAAGGTGAGTAAAGGTAAATACAAATCCAGAAAGGAAAATAACAATAATAATAATAATAATTTTCCCTGTTGAAAGGGAAGAGACTCCCTCCTACTCTTTTTCTTAGAGTATTTACTTTAGAATACTTGTAATTGCAATTATTTTTCTGCCTCTTTGAAATGTATGTAAATCTTTTTAAAAGCTAAATTAGCCTCTTGCCAGCTTTATAACTGAGGCATGCGTTTCTCCATTTCTTTGAAATGTAATCATCAAGGAAAACACTGTCCTTATCAACCAGTTCCATGGGAGGCTAGGAGCCTAACTTCAGCGGATTCCTCTCCCCAAGTTGCAAAATTACCTCATGCCATAAAGATATAAGTTTATTTTTCCTTGGGATAAAGCCAGTTAGCTAACACAGATGGTCACCCAATTACCAAGTGAATTTAGAATGAACTATGTGTGACAAATGGTGCTGTCAGGTCTTCTTACTTGAGGACTAGTTATTGTTTAGGAAATGGGTTGTATCTGCTTATCTATATACAAAGGTGAGATTTCTTTTTACCTTTGCAATCTCTCAGCAGATTACCTGTGATGCACATCCCATTCTTTCAATGCTTATTCAATAATAAAACTATTTTCTTTCTCTTCTACCTTTGTGGAGAGGTATTTTGGGTAGGGATGAGAATTTTTTTTTTTTAATTATATTTCCCTAACAGGTGACACATATAATAAATAACAGAGATGGGATTCAGGCTGGGCCTCCAGAATCCATTTCTTGTACCTTCTCATACATCACAGCTACTAATTCCAGCATATTCTTCTAGTTGTGCCCATGTCATGACATTATTTTAAAAATGCCCTTCCTTGGGTACTGGCACTACTGTGTCACCCAAATGGAAGTTAAATTATTATATGCAGTCTTAGAAATAAGAATAAATCATCTCAGGAATTGCATCTGGTTTATGACCATTTGCATTAACCATATACCTCAGGATCACCTTCATGTATGAAGTGAGAATTACACCATTGTAGGTACTTATTCAGAACCATGTGAGCCACAATCCCTTGTGCACTTGTGCCTAGTAAAGATCAAAGACAATGGGGCGGCTCAAACTAGGAACAAGTAGAATTATGGTTGTTCTAATTGTATTTTTAACCATTAGTTACTATTAAGAAATGCATTTATACTTTGTTGTGGAATATACCAATATTTATAAAGCAAATATATTTTATAGGGCCTAGTTTCTTGTAGTTTCAGGTTTAGCCTAACTTGTTAAAAGTACATGTAAAATGTTAACCTTGCAAAAGACAGGAAATTTTCCCCAGGTTAGTCTCTGTTGTAAGATAAAGAATTATAGCACAGCAAGGTTGCTGGCTCAAGGACAGACAAGTTACTGATTAATATGTAAAGATACT
>NW_007730773.1:109309-110905 GCF_000696425.1 Galeopterus variegatus | reverse complement strand
CGATCCCATTGCCGGTCGCGGTACGGGCGCGACACCGAGGGTTGTGATCCCGTTACCGGTCTCGAAAAAAGACAAAAAGGAAAAGAAAAAACAAAAAACCCACTACATTAATCACAGTAATTAATAGCTAACAAATACTGAGTAATAGTGATAATAGTGATTAGTAGAAAGCACCAATGGAACATTAATAAGTATTAACATGTTCAAGTTAGTGCCCTACTAGACAGACTTTGGGTTATGCATGGTATAAGAAATTATGTCAGAAAACAAATAAGTGAGGGTGGCGAAAAAAAAGAAAGAAAAAGAAAACAAGTGAGAATGTTATTATTATAGATAAACTCTTAACCTCATTTTTTAAAGTAAAGCGTTTGCAAACATCGACCCTCTAATTCATTTGCACTTCTGCTCTAGAGAAGTGGTCTTCAAGCAGGGCCACAGACGTGTACCCTTAAGCAAATGCAGAGACTGATTATAGAGCACACTGTCAGGACAGTTTTAAGGCAACAATTTCCAGATTCTCAAACTCCGTAAGTACCATCAGTTATCTAGAATTAGTCTGAGATGCTCGTGTGGGTGAAGTTCTTCCTTTTCTCTTTCACTTTCACTCTTACCATTCTCCCACTTTACAAAAGAAAAGCACAGTTCTCACATATTTAACATCTTACTAAAGTATATTGTTCTGAGGTGTAAGAAACTTTGGGGTGCAATAAAAATGGATACTTAGACAATTATTTTAATCAAAGCATCATAATTGTTATCTACACCTCACTATAATATATATTTTCAAGAAATACACTATGTTTCATAATGATCCATCAAAAGGTATATTATTTGTTGCTTTGATCAATTGCATATTAATAATTAATACAGTAATAGCTTAACTATCCAGGATGAACTTTTTGGCAGGTACAACTTTGCAGTTCACCAGAAACAAAATTAAGTATCAATTTAAATATTTTGTTTCACTACCTTCTCCAACAGCTTCAAAAACATCAATACCTAGGAATAAATTTAGTGAAAGATGTTTAAGACCACTATATTTAAAAACTATAAAACTTTGCTAAGAGGAATTAAAGATGTAAATAAATGGAGAGATATATGACAGTCATAGATAAGAAGACTCAGTCTCATTAAGATTTTAGTTCTTCCCACTTTGATCTACAGATTGAATGCAATCCCAATCAAAAATCATAGCAGCTTGTTTTTTTGTTGGAAATTGACAATCTGATTCTAAATTTATATGGAAATACAAAGAAATAGGAGAGTCAAGATTATCTTGGAGAATAATAAAATTGGAAGATTTGCTCTACCAGATTTCATAATTTACTATAAAGCTGTAGTGATTAAGATAGTGTATTATTAGCATAAATATGAACAAAAGAGCCGAAGAATCAAGTAGAGCCCAGAAATTGACTTACACACATATGGTCACTTTATTTTTAGTAATGACATCAATGCAATTCAATACTTTATGAAAAGATTTTTAAAGCGATCCTAGAGTAATTGGGAGGTAAAAAAAAATCAATAAAAATTTCAAGTCTAAAAATATATTCATTTAGTATAAATTTTTATGATAGGATAGAATGGAAACCCCAA
>NW_007730773.1:105235-108915 GCF_000696425.1 Galeopterus variegatus | reverse complement strand
AAGTCTAAAAATATATTCATTTAGTATAAATTTTTATGATAGGATAGAATGGAAACCCCAATACAAAGAGGAAAAGCAATGAAGCAATGTTTGAAAATGTTATAAAAGAACCTATTAATTTTTTTTAATACATGATGGTGATATCTCTGTTCCATTAGTTATATTTTAAAAGAGTGATATAAGAGTTTTATTTTACAATGTCAACATATACAATATACTAGTAATTGCACCCTTTGACCTGATTAAACAGAATGAAACATTTCAGATATCTATTTAAGAGGTACAGGGAAATACATACCATTTGAACAATTCTTTAAGGTATGCACAAGCTTAACAAAAGAGTAGAATATTACTGTGATATAGTTCTCATGCATATATTTATTTAACAAAAATATTTTGAGTATCTATTACACCCAGACACTGTGTAAGGCTGAAATACTAACAAACTGTAGTTAATGACTATTGAATGTTTATGCGTCAGGCACTGTCCTGGGCACTTTGTAAGCATGAACTGAATCCTTTCTCACATCACCTCTATGAAATAGGTACAAATAGTATCCCCACTTTGTGGATGATAAAACTAAGGGTAAAGAAAGGTTAAGGATGTTGCCTCATTCACAAAGCAAAGAAATGAACAAGAAGAGCACAGTTTCTGCCCACACAGAGTTTGTATTCATGAAGACTAGGGATTAGGCAGCCCCATTTATCCTTAGGTGTCAAGTGCAAAAATAAGCTTCACTTCTGCCATCCCATCCTAAGAGCACCCTGTTCTTCGATGATCAACAGAAAACTCAACTTTAGAGATGGTATCTCTTAGCAGAGTCCTGGGTCAGGCAGTAGCTGTTGACGGTCTGTGAAGGTAAGTGTTTGATGGCATTACCTGCTTTAATAGAATAGGTTATAAATTTGTCCAAGTCTTGGAACCAGGAATTCCTAGCCCTGCCTTTTATTCTCAGTGCTTCAGTGCCAAATGGATGGATTTGACTAGATGAATCATACTGGGCTCTTCTGTTTTCAGTATGCAGGCATCAAGAAATAAGAGGACAGTTCCAGTCAAGATGGCGGAATAGACGGTTCCCAGCGTCACTCTCTCTCACAAATCAACCAATTTACAACTATAAAAATGTAACATCAGCCAAGCTGGGGTCACTGGAGCTCAGGGGAAGAGGAGGAGAGACCTATGGAGTTCACAAAGGCAGGAGAAACCACGATGAGAGAGAAAAAACTGCTTGGAGCGTTTCAGGCCATAGCTGCTTTAAGACTGGAGCTGCTGAGTGCATGGAGCAGGAGCTGGCAGAAACCACAGCTGTGCCCTTTGGATGGAGTTGCATGGGGGCAGCAGGGGAGCCTTGGTGGCCCTCAGGACAACAAGACCACTAATAGGGTTCCCATGGACCCATGCAAGAGTGAGGAGCCAGAACAGCTGAAAAAGGGGAGCCATTCAGAGGCCAGTAAGTCATTGCAAGGGACTAGTGTAAGGCCCGTCCCATGGGAAGTGTTTGGAGCATGGGTGGTAGGGGAGACAGACCTACTCAGAGAATGTTGGGACACAGTAAGGACAGCCGATCCACCCTCCAATCAGCGCAGGACCACTCTGATGAGACTAGTCAGGAATGCAGAATTGCATGGGGTGCAGTTTGATGAAAAAGCTCAGGCCCAGATCAGTGTTTCTACACAACCCAGGTGCACCAGGTCTCTGAGAGCCAGTAGAACCTACAAGGTCAACCATTAAACCCTGAGCTGCACAAAAAGCCTTCCCTAGGGAAACAGCAGCAAAGCAGAAATTTAGCTCAATCACACAGCTCAAGTACTGGTTCCCACAGGATGTTCCCCCATTTTAGAAGTAAGCTAAGGACAAAAAATTAGCTCCAGCCCAGGCACACTGCCAGTGCCTCAGGGCCCCACCCAGGGGCCCAGGGCATGGAGCCAGAACAGACCCCCCCCCTGCGCCCACACCCAGCCACACCACCAGCGCCTTGGGGCTCTGCCTGGGGGCCTGGGGCATGGAATTGTGGATTAGACACCTCTGCCCACAACCAGGCACACTGCCAGTGTCAAGGAGCATGCCAAAAACATCACCTCCATGTGAGTGGCCCACCACAGCCACCACAGTAATCACAGCTGCTGTGAAAGTGGCTAGACATCATAACTGCCCTGCAGATGGTCCACCAGCCGCTGGAGTGCATTGACACAAGGAGAGTCACCAGCAGAGACCAAGGAAAAGAAGAGTCTGTCTCTCTCCACAAAGCCCATTCCAGAGTGACAGAAGCAGCAGTTGCTCTGTGATAATATTGGGGGACCTGTACATACCTTTCAGCATTGGACAGATCATCTAGGCAACAAATCAACAGAGTAACCGTTACTCTTTCAGAGGGAGAGAAGAAATGTAGGGTTATCAGTGGAGGGAGGGGGAAGGGAGAGGGGGATAGGGAGAGATTGGACGGGGCATAAAGTGTAAGTACAATTTGTAATAATATACAAACTAGTAATAGTGATTTGATCAATATATGTCAACATTGAACCCTAAAAACATGTATAATCGATTACGATTCAATTTTAAAAAATTAAAAAATAAAACAAAAAAAAGAGGACACCTCCATTTCCCTACCCCCTCCTACCTGCCCCTCCTGCTGCTCCTCAACAACACCTTGAATGTAAAATAATAATAAATTAATTTTAAAAAGAAGGAAAGAAAGAGAGAGGAAGGAAGGAAGGAAGGAAAGAAAGAAAGAAAGAAAGAAAGAGGACCCTGGGATCCTATTTTTTCCTATATTTGGCCACCGCATCTTCTGATTCTACCTGGAGTCAGGGAGGAAGGAAAAAGAATGGGTTCCATTCATCTGTCAATTTGGTCCTGTTTACAGAAGCATCTCCTCTGTGCCCACTCTATGATGGGCACTGTGAGAGAGAAGGATATAAGTAAGACATCCTGTCCTCTGGGGACTCACGAAGAGAGAGGGCAATATGAACATAGATACGAAACATGGATAGACCGTAAGATTGTCGAAATGTATCTACAGAACTTCATGCTACCTTCTTGTGTCCCTTTCCTTCCCCTTGCTCATTATTTGCCCCGAAATAAGCTATCTCTAAAAAGAATCTTCAGTGATCTGTGATGATGATAAATAACATGGATTATGTAAATAAAATCCACTATACTCTTACTCACCATCAACTGATCTTTGACGTTGCCATATTTTGAGCACTCCCAAGGGGCAACGCATGATTTCTGGTTCATGCTTGATTACGGGTGGTCTGCCTGCCTGACCTTAACACTCCTAGCTAACTTTCACCTCTCCCACCTTCCAGTGATTTCACTTGGGTCCACACATTAAATATCTTTTGTGACTTCTTGCTATGCCTCTAACCTTTTGAGGAGATTCAAAACATTTGCCTGGATTATCTAATACTCGATCCCAAAAGCATGCAGAAGTACCTGGCCTCTAAGTGTTTGCAGCTTAGTTAGGGAGACAAGAAAAATGTACAGAAAGAGATTTCCTAATGCATTTGACTGATAAGTGTTAAATGAATGATGCCACCAGAAATGCTGTGACATTCCGTGGATGATGAGATCGATGACAGGTGCAGTAATCCAAGACTTCACTGAAGATTTGGAATCTAGTTAGGATTAATTAATGTTTCCATTTCCCCCTTCTATTCTCATCCTTTTCCTGCATGAC
>NW_007730773.1:103642-104756 GCF_000696425.1 Galeopterus variegatus | reverse complement strand
TAGTTAGGATTAATTAATGTTTCCATTTCCCCCTTCTATTCTCATCCTTTTCCTGCATGACAGTCTTCCTTCTGTTCTCTCCCATTCTCTGGACTCTCAAACCTTGCTGTCTTCTTTGGTCTATATAGTTCACCCTAACATCCCCATTACCAGGACAGTACCTGGCCCATCATGGTGCACAACAAACATTTGTTGGATGTTTGAGCTGGAGGAAATCTTAGAGACCACTCATTTTATGATGGAGGTCCAGAGGGGCTAAGAGATTGGCCCAGGGCCCCATCACCTCTAGGATTAGCAGTAGGACTCAACAGGCTGGAATTCCTGGTGACCTGACTGCAGGTATAGTGACGTTTTCACCATGTCTTGCTGCCCCCATTTATATTTAAACCAAATACAGATTCCATTTTCTGTCCTGGGGTCATCTTTGCACCAATGTGAAGCTAAATCCACTTACCTGGCTTTTGGATTCTAAGTGAGCCAATTCCTTTTATCATTAACCAGTGGCCAAAGCTATTTTAGAGAAGAAAACCAGGCCCAGCAGGCATGTTCCCTATCATATTGCTCTGCAGGCTGCTTTAGAGAGAGAGAAAAGAAGCAAAGTGAAACAAAAGCCAAAAAGGGCCAAACTATTACATAATTGACATAACAGAGTTACCAAGATAAAGAGGAGCCCAGTGGAGGACAGTGATTATTTTGAAGAGTGAAATAGACAGGCTAAGAACTGCAATATTTTTGGAAAAAAGATGAACAATGTGATTGTACTATTTACCCAGTATTTTAGGCCATGGAAGGCAAATATTCCCTTTTCTTCAGTGTCATTTATTTTAACCTCTGGACAGTAAAAAAAATTGTTCTACCTAAGTAGAAATGCCAGTTCAATGTTCATTGAAAACAAGACTTGTTTAATCGTGTACGAATCTGAAAAAGAAGGAAAACTATGTCCAATATAAAAAAAAAAGAAAGAAAGAAAGAAAGGAAAAAAGTCCAGTATATATAAAAGAGAATCTTTGCCAGTAATAACTTGGTTTGTCGAGTTGCTAAAACTCAAGTAACAATAGTGATGGAGTTTGGATGTGTTGTCCCCTCCAAAACTCATGTGGAAATTTGATCTCCA
>NW_007730773.1:100574-103142 GCF_000696425.1 Galeopterus variegatus | reverse complement strand
TGGGGGCGGATCCCTCATGAATGGATTAATGCTCTCCCTGGGGGAGGGGTGATTAATGAGTAAGTTCTTGCTGTATTAGTTCCTGCAAGAGCTATTAGTTGAAATGTCCACTTCTTTGTCTTTCAGCTGAGGACATCACTGATCTGTTATTAGTAAGGACAAAAGAGAGAATGGATTTGTGGTAGGCATACAGGAGAGTCTGCTACAATTAGAAAGTCTCATTGCCAAATGGCACCTAACTAATATGGAAACTGGAATGCCCCAAACCAAATAGCACGTGGCCTTTCTCACATGTTAAATGAACCCTTACCCTGTCCACATCAGTGCCTTGGACACTGGGAGACAGACAAACATCAATTCTACCACAAAGTGTACCCTAACCCTAACCCAGTGTACTGAGAAAAGCGTAGGACCACCAACAGGTTAGATCTGCTGGGGATTTAGATAAGATAGAGTGGGCATCAAATCAACAGATATTAAGGCACCGAGTAAAAGAGAGGTTTACAGTTGAAAGAAACACCTGAACTTCTCTATCCTACTGCCCATCCAGCACAGCAATCCCTGACTCAGCACCGCTGGCAGCTGATAGTCCCATATGTGATCGAAGTCCTCCAGCGAGTAACAAGACCTATCTAGACCCTCACAACCAGAGCATGGTCCCAGATCAGCAGCATTAGCACCTGAGTTTGAGAAACACTGATCTAGACTCCACTACTTCCAAAGAACAGCTTTGTTTATTACAAAAGATCTTCCACGTGCAACTTTGGAAACACATTTCCCTGTAATTCTACCCAGGACCATGGCATGTGTCCATATACTACACTGAACTACACAAATGCTATCCTCCCTAAGACTTCTCTTTTAAAACTCCTCAGATATTCCTCATCCCATTTGTTTTCACAAGTCTCACCACAATGGTGATTCTGTTTGCATTTTGTTGTACCTTTGTCCCCTTAAAATTCCGTTCCTGGAAATCCACACAACACTGCAGATGCACTTTGTTTGCTTCAGTGACCACGGGGGCCATGTGTCTCATGGTCTTTTCCAATTATGCTCCCAGTGGGTGAGTGGTTTGGTCATGATAACATCGAGCAAAAAGGCTTTTCAAATCAAGCACCATAACCGCACCCTCCTCTCCTCTCCTCTCCTCTGTAATATACTCCCATCTTCACCTACCTCTCCCTCCCACGTGTATACACTCCTTTTTATAATTCCATCCCCTGATATCCTCCAGTCATGGCATTTTTATTTCTGTCTGTTTCTTTCAATAAAGTGTGTGGGTGGGAACATTTGTGAAGCTAGGTTGCCACAACTGAAGAGGTATGAAAAATTCATTTGTTGAATATTAACAAGAGGAATTTCTGAAAGAGGCTCAGGTATGAGCGGTTAACTGCTTCGACCAAACTCTCAAGAGTGGAAACTTTGGTTTTCTCACTTATCCCTCTTTTCCTGACAACCGCCTCCTTCCTTCCTTGGTATTGAGATATCTCCTGAAACCTGGAGCACAGAGAGACTGTGTCAGCGAACACTGTATGTAGAATGAGATTCTTTCACGTTTAAGCAATTTCCTAAATTAGGCTCTTTTGGCAGCTGTATTAATTCACACCACTGAGATATTTAGTATCTTGCTGCTCCAGGGCACTAAATAATGTCACATTTTCAAAGCATAATGCTATTAGAGTTTACAAAGCACTTTCACCTAGGCTATCTCATTTGATCTTGGCAATAGCTCAGTGCAGAAGGTGGAACTGGTGCATAATCATTGTAAGGATACGAATGCCCCTGTTATGAGTTCATGTGGCAAATATGTTAGAGGCAGAGGTAGGTTTGGAACATCTGTCTCCTGTTTATTCAGACTTCTTCCCACTGTGACATGAAGAAATAAAGAGCTTCAATTAAGGGACATGTGATCTTTGATTACATTATAGGCATTTTTAAATTTAAATGTATTCAATGCAACCAGACATACAGTAGCCCCAAACAGTACAGGCTATACTAGAAAGGAGAGAACAGTTAACAAGACTACAACCTGAGTTGCATATCCAATATTTGACAAAGGACAACGATTATACTTTCATCACACCTATGCCAAAGTACCACATAATTCCATTAAGACGGAAAGTAGCGGTAGTTGTCAGGCTGTTTCATTCAGTCCTATATTGTCATGGCTAAATTTTGTCCCTTATTACTTGAAAATTAGCTCCCCCTCCCCCAAGTACTTATTTTGCCATTTATCAGGGGCTTGAGAATCTAAGTACAGAATGAAGGGAAATGCTAATAATCAATGAGCAAGATAACTCTGGCCATGATAAGGATGCTCTAGGTCCTGAGCATTTTGGTGGAACAAAATTAACTAGATTCCTTTGGGGACGATGTACTCACATTTAAAGCTCTTGAACACTCATTTGGTAGATTTTATCTTCTCAAACACTGACACATGTGCTGTTCTCATAGAACCAATGAACCTACTTCCCTAAAGAAAACCATGTGCTAAAATCTTTAAAAAAGGGGCCGGCCCGGTGGCGCACTGCTACAGTGCACCGTTTGGGAGTGCGGTGGCGCTCCCGC
>NW_007730773.1:95657-100051 GCF_000696425.1 Galeopterus variegatus | reverse complement strand
CTGAGGGTTGCGATCCATTGCCGGACACGAAAAAAGACAAAAAAAGGAAAAAAAAAAAAATCTTTAAAAAAAAAAAAGTCACCACCAGATTTGATATCTGGTATTATTTGTAGGAAATTATGGTGGGGGAATATATATGGAAGAAGTTCAGGAAGAAGTTCAAAATATCCCCATTGCCTGGTATTCCACACAATAACATCAACTGCAGATACATTTGTCTTATAATAAACTCAAACAAACAACTTAATTAGGAGAAGCACATAGTTCTCCTGAGATCCTTTACAGTACTTATTGACTATCATTTCAAGAAACGGCATATTTCCATAACCTACTGAATAATAAATCATGCCAGCATCCACTAAACATGCAAAGTGACAAGTGTTTGGTCCCCTTTTGGGGACCATACAGCACTCCCTTTACAATTACTGTAAGAAAAGTGCATACGAAAAGATCCCATGAAGAAATGCTTATGACTGAAGGAGTGGCCTATTGAAAGTTACCTAAAAAGTGCAATTAGGATTAAATTCAAATTTAAAGAGCCCAGAAATTACCAAACATCAGACCCACTGCATGAATCGATGTCGGCTGCTAGTCAGCATTCCAAGGATCAAATATGGTTGAGTTTTCATTTAAATGTGAATGCTGACCAGTGAAAAATCAGTTGGGCACATATGGATTACATGGCGGAGCAGACCTCTGTCTAAGGCATTTTTAATATTCACTATATCCCACTAGTCTTGGCACAGAAAATGGCTCACTCATAGATCTCATCTTTAGGTAGGTTAAAGACATAGACTCACAGGCAGCACTTTATTATGATTTTTATTGTTTGTATTATTGTTATTATTATTATCAACCTGTAAATTTTCTAATTAGCTCAGCCTTGACTTACTTATATCAGAGAAATAACTTTAAAATGACATGACTTTTAGTACTAAACTATTTCTTGAAAGCTGGATCTCGAAAGCTTGAAAGCAAAATTTTAAAAACAGAGTGCTTGATTTCAAAATTTTCCCTTGCAACTGAGCACATTTCAATGTGGATCAGGAATCTAATCTGGAAAGGCAGACATGAAAGAATAAAAATGAAGCACTGATACAGAAACTTTCTCCAGTGGGCCTGCAAATGCAGCAAAGGTCAGGTAAAGNGAGTGCTTGATTTCAAAATTTTCCCTTGCAACTGAGCACATTTCAATGTGGATCAGGAATCTAATCTGGAAAGGCAGACATGAAAGAATAAAAATGAAGCACTGATACAGAAACTTTCTCCAGTGGGCCTGCAAATGCAGCAAAGGTCAGGTAAAGATCAGTTGTCAACTCTCCTCAACTGTAAAACTGGGATGCTAAACATGCTGTATGTTGATTAAATGATCAATTATGTTAGTGCCTAGTACATTGTAAGTGCTCATTTAATATTAACATCAAAGTGAGAAAGAATGAGAATCATAGTGAAAAGATAAAATTAGCCCAGGCTTACAGACTAGAGTACTGAGTTTGGCCACAGCATCATGCCTGTTTTGAAGAAGAAAAGTGAAACCAAAGTCTTACACTAAGATTTTAGTTATTTTCAAAGTAATGCAGCAACTCTCAAGTGTAAAATTAACACCCCTCTGCTTACCCCCTATGCATGTTAAAGCAAATTAAATTTCATGCCAAATCACCCAGGCGGTTAGTGAGCAGCACAATTCCAATCTGTAGGATTTAAAGTGATTGCTCCAAAAATATAATTCACCAATCGGGCAGCATTGAAGTCAAACATGGTCTTCTTTAATCATTTCTCCTGACAAGTTATTTTTCCAGGAATGTGGCCACTGTGAACTGTGGGTTGACTCATCTCATGCAAGGGAGAGGTTTTATTCTCATCTGTAACCCAGATGCAACAAGGAATAATAAACTGACCTGGTGAAGGCATGGAGTCCTTCCTCTGGCTGTAGGTGAGCATCACATTTAGTTTCTACTGACCTGACCACAAAATGCTTTCTAGTTTAAAGAGCCACTGTCACCTATGTGGGGAAAGAGGTTGCTTTTTGTTCCCTATTTTCATCAGATTTAATGACATTTGCAACTGGGGTGTGTGTGTGTGTTTCATTTTTAACCTGAACTCCATTTGCTCTAGTAGGAATCAATTTCCTTTTTTTCTGTTCTCAGTGGTTGTATGAGCGGTTTCTAATAAAATGCATATAAGTAACTGTTGGAGCTCATAGCAAGAAAAGATAATGATCAAACTCATTTGTTTTCTTCAGTTTAGGTTTTAGGTTATCTGAAGTTTTCGTTTAAATCCCGCATTACGCCTTGTTTGGAGTTGTTTCCAGAAAAATTGCCACATGACAGTTTTGGCAAAATTTAAGTCCCCTGTTTTGAAATGAACAAGGGTCACATTCTAATATCTAGAAGACCAGTGCTCAAGGCCTTGAACTGTGGTTGCTGAGGCACTGGGGATGGGATAGGCAATTACATTCTACATATCAAGACAGTGCCAGTGTTTAAATTGACTCCAAGTGCTTCAACACATTCATTTATTTAACTTCCATTAAAACCCCATTGTGGAAAAATACTTTTCACATTGTAAATTACTGTAGTGCATGGTCTTTTAGACTTGCTTGGAGGGGTTCAGTGAAGGAATGGGAGGAGAGCATTTATATGATCAAGACAAGTTCTTTTGAGGCTGGCTGGTTAGAGAGTGATGCTGATAACACCAAGGTCCAGGGCTTAATCCCTGTACTGGCCAGCTGTAATTAAAAAAAAAAAAAAGGAAAGAAAAAGACCAGTTCCTTTGCTTTTAAGTAGAGTGATGAATGTTCTACGTGTCATTTCTTGTAGCTACTGCCTGGTACTTGGTCATTAACATTGACATGTTTGTATATCTGTATAATGATTTTACAGTAACCATAAGAAATCTGAACAAATTATAAGGGGGCATCTAAGTATGTGATGGTACAATTTTAAAGAACCAATTTGTTTTAATATAATGATAAAGAATGCTACAATATAATAAACCTTACCATTTCATTTGAAAATCTGCGTGAATGTCTTTGGTTGCCAGATGACTCAGCACCACTGGCATTTAGTGGGCAGGGCCAAGGATTCCAAACTTTCTGCAAAATCCCAGTAGTCCCTCATACTGAAAATTTACACACTCAAAATGCCAAAAGGACACCCCCACTCCCGAAGCATTGCTAGTTTAAGCAGAACCCTCTTCTTACACTGCAGTTATATTTATACCTAAATGATGCTTCTATAGTTTGGAGATCTCTTCACACTCCACTGTACTTTAAATATCCTCCTAGAATTTATTGATGGTTGTTAATTAAGTATTTTAGAAGATCTTTTATAAATATAGACTCTATAAAAATAAACTTCAATTTAGCCCCTGCACTAGTCATCACTGTTTCAAATAAGCAAAGATGAAAGAAAACTTCTTAATCAAAAAAGATAATGGAGAAGAGCAGCAATTCAAAGGGGAAAAAATGGGAGAAAAAGCGCACAGGAGGAAAGGTAAGAATCTGGGGATTAAATCAGGATGACCAGTGCAGATAAAGTGGGAGGCTGTGGAGGCTGGAGAAATAAAGGAAAATTGAAGAAAGCAGCAGAAACAAGTAGGTGGGAAGATTTCTGCTTCTATAGATTTTTGGTAACCATGGTGATTATGAGGGGAAATGGTGATTAGAACATGGGGCAAGAACTTGCCTACCAGGATCTCCTTTTTGTCTTTCCTAGGATTCAAGTATAAAGTTTAGAGTCCTATATGATGCCAGAAGACACCCTTCCCCCCAAAAGGCATGAATCAACAAATCAACAAAGCTGCCTCCTTACTAACTATTTCTCAGTGTGATGCTGTGAGACATATGAAACCACTGGGAGCAAAAATGTTCTCAAGCCAAGATCCTTCTCAGATATAGACAAATTCAATTTCAGGAAAGAACTCAAAATAATAATAGTAATAATAAAAATAACCAGATGAAAGAATCTACTTTTTCAGATAGAGCAGTTCCAGCCTTCATCAGGCAACGAGAACAGTCAGGGACCACAGATGGCATATTCTGGAAGCTATCATTTAACAAAGTTGCTGCTTTCCCAATTGATCCAAGTGCCTTTTACGGTTGGCTGTGAAGTGGACACCAAAAATCTCTGCAAGTTAATCCGTTTATCCTTTACATTGTGCTATCTGCTGCTATATATAATCTGAGAGAACCTTTTAGTATATCTTACAGCAGCCCTGTTTCCTTTTCTTCTCTTAGAGCTTTTCTTTCCACTGTCCCTTCCCTGCATCTGACTAGAGAAGCAGTTTTTATTGAAGCATCTGCCTTTTGCAAATTCTTCTAAGCTACTCTACGCAGGACACCTAACAAACATCTCAAAACCCTGCGCCCTCAACCACCCTCAATTCCCCTAACT
>NW_007730773.1:93667-95081 GCF_000696425.1 Galeopterus variegatus | reverse complement strand
CAGGACACCTAACAAACATCTCAAAACCCTGCGCCCTCAACCACCCTCAATTCCCCTAACTTCTTTGTTTGGTACTATTTTAAATCAGAACCTCAGGGCATACATGATCTTTACTCAGTGACAGTTAGTGGAGTGGCTTCCACGAAATTTCAAAAAGCTACACGTTTCTATGTGTACAATGTATGAGGCTGTACAAAAATAAAATAAATTACAATTGCTTTTTTAAAAGTTCCTTTTAATCATACACAGCTAAGATTATTAGGAAACAGCATGGTGGACCAGAAAAGTATGGGCTTTAAGAATCACATAAAGCCTATTCAAATGCCAAAATCTAAACTTGGCTTTTCCAGGGACCAACTGTGCAATTTAGGCAGTTATTTAACCTTCTGAAGTCTCAGCTTTTCTTTCTTCAAGAGAAAAAGTAACAACCACCGCGTAGCACTGGTAGGAGCCTTAAATGACAATCTTTAAACTATACCCTTCCCTTTAAAAGAATATTAGAAAATGAGATTCAATTAAGCAAATCTTTTGACCATCCTAGAATAATCATATAAACCAAAGCTAATCTGTCAATTTTCAAATAAGCAGATAAAATAGAAAAAGCAACAAACTAAATAGAACATATCTTACTCTTCTTGCTGCTTTGGAAGACAGCTAATATATCAATAGATAAAACACGAATGGAAATTTGTGGCTGGTAGAATGCCAGGTAACTAACTGATAGTCGGTCTTAAGAATTATCAACTCTTAATTATCCACATGTGCCCAAAATTCATTCTGGCTCTGCTCTAGACCAGTGGCTCTCAAAGTCTGCTGCACAGTACAAACACCTGGGGAGCTTTGAAAGCACACCACGACCAAAGGAAACCCCATATCAATAAAATTAGGCTCTCTGACCCAAGCACCCAGATGTCAATCAGTCTTTTTAAAACTCCCCAGATGATCCCCATGCACAGCCAAGTTTGGGAACCAACCTATTAGAAAAACAAAAACAAACAAAAAAAGTTCATTTACACATGAATCACCTGGGGATCTTGTTAACATGTAGACTCTGATAGTACACCAGAATCTACCTTCCAAAAAGCTCCTAGGGAGTGCTGATACTACTGTTCTAAAACTACACTTTGAGTAGCAAGCTCTATATCCAAACAGTGTCAACAGCTCAGTATCCACATGGATCATCAGACACAGTCTGTTGTTTATTTCCATTAGGCAACGTGAGCTCAAAAAAACTCACGCTTTGGCCAGCTGCCAAAAAACAAAACAAAAAAACCCCTCACACTTCTCTTACTATTAGCCCTCCTGCTCCCCATAAAAAATTATGAAGAATCTGAGACACACGATGTATTTCAAACTCAAATGTAAATGGATTAGGTTGGATTATTCATGTGAATGCCCCTCTCCCTTGGTGCTG
>NW_007730773.1:88511-92663 GCF_000696425.1 Galeopterus variegatus | reverse complement strand
CCTGGATGGAAATAAGGGGACATATGCTCTTTAGACTTTGGTACAAATTATCTGTGAACAGGATTTTTTTTTTCAGGGAAAACTTTTCATAGGTTTCATCAAATTTCATAACAGTTCATAAACTAGAAAATATTAAGAACTATTCAGTCATTCATGAATTTTTTTTTTTTTTTTTACTCAGTCTGTACTGTGTGTCAGGTGCTGTTCTAGGCACTGAGGATGTAGCAGCAAACAAAATGTACAAACATCCCTATCTCCTAGAAGCTTACATTTTTCTGGGATGACACACAGACAATTAATAAAATAAGTAAAATAGCACGCCAGATGGCAATGAGTGATACAGAGAAAATAAAGCAGAGAAAGAAGACAAAAAAAAAAAAAAAAAAAAAGAAAGAAAGAAAGCCAGAGGTTGGGAGTTGTGATTTAAAATATGTAGTTTGGGCAAGAAAAGTCTTACCGAGTAGGTGCCATTTGAGCAAAGATTTAAGGGGTTAGGGACACATCTCATGAACACATATGAGGCAAGAGTTTTCCAGACAGAGGGAATTGCAGCTGTAAAAGGCCCTGAAATATACCCATCATGTTCCAAGAATGGCAAGGAGGCCAGTGTGCTGGGGGCAGAATGAAGGACAGTAGAAGATAACGTTGAGATAAGGAGAGCGGCCGCACGCATGGCAGCTGTGAGCCATTGTAATGATTTTGGCAGTCCACTGGAGGGTTTTAAGAAGAGGAGGGATTCATTCTGACTTACATTTTCTAAGGATTAGTCTGGCCATTGTGTTGAGAACAGACCTGAAGGAAGTATGTTGAAGGCAGAAGTAGGGAGAGCCAGTAGGAGGTTTTGGTAAAAATTCTGATGAGAAATGATGAAGATTTGGTAGCGATGCGAGGTAGTGAGAAGCAGCTAGTTTCTAGATATGTTTTTAGTATAGTGACGACAGGATTTGCTAATAGATTAGATATGAAATATGGGGGAAAAAAAGGGAAACCAAGATTTCTAGAAAAAGTACTAGGAGGGTGGAGTGGCCTTTGGTGGATGTGGGATGAGTAGGTAGAGAGGGCAGATGAAGATTTCAGCTTGCGGAATGCTAAGACTGAGATGCCCATTAAATATCCATGTGTTGACATTCAGTAGGTAATTGGATATAAAAGTCTGGAGTTCATGGGGGAGGTTTTTTCTGAATATATAAATCTGAGGGTCAGCAGCAAAAAGATGATATTTAAGGCTCGACCCTAGATAAGATCCCTAAGGTAGTGAGTGTAGATCTAAAAAAAAAAGTCCAAGAACTGGAGCCTGGAATACTATAAAAGTTGAGAAATCAATGAGAAGAGGAAGACCCAACAAAGACTGAAAAGAAGTGGCCAGTGAAGGAGGCTGTGGAGTTCTAGAAGCCAAGTGAAGAAACTGTTTCAAGGAGGTGGCATTTCAGCTAATGGCCAATAGGATTTTATGGCTCTCTTGAGAAGGCAGAGAGAAACGATGGTGTTTCCCTGCAGCATATCAAAAAGAAACCTTTCAAAAGGGGAAATCAACTCACCAAAAGGAAATAAACAATACTTTGTATTCACTGAATGTCTTTCAGAGATACAGTAGTCCCCCCTTATCTGCTGGGGACCCCCAGTAGCTGCCTGGAACTGCAGGTAATACCAAACCCTATATTCACTATGTTTTCTTCCTATACACTAATGGGGAGCATACACAGCATGGATATGCTGGGCAAAGGGGTGATTCATGTCTCCAGTTAGATGGAGCAGGATGGCAGTAGATTTCACCGTACTACTCAGAATGGTGCACATTCTAAAACTTTTAGCTTATTTCTGGAATTTTCCATCTGATATCTTCAGACCATGGTTGACTACAGGTGACTGAAATTGCAAACTGAAACCATTGATAAGGAGGGATTACTATACATGTAAGAAATTTAGTAAATAGGATTTATTGTATGTTTAAGACATTAAACAAGTAAACAAAAACATGGCAGTACATTTTTTTTCTTAATTTGAAAGGAAAAATTAAAAGAATTTTAGGTGGCAGTTGATTATTCAAGGTGCATTAGTCATTCAATTTGCTTGGAGATTTATACAATCAGGAAACAATAAAATTTTTCAAATAAAATTTATCATTGTAATTTGTTTGTTAATTTCAAGACAACCATGACTGCTTGTTCCCTAGCAAAGCCAATTTGGCAACACTGTCAATTAGCTCTTACAGCAGCAGCCATGTTATTTATTTACAAGAAGTTCCAGTTCACCAAGTTCATCAGAGGGTGAAAGAAAATCACAGTGGTTGGAGGCTTAATTTTAGATGCACCTATATGTTGTCTGGATGGCCCAACTTCAGGTGATACTACTAGTTAATTTTTTAACATCTTTATTGAGATGCAATTCACATACCATAAACTCACTCAAAGTGTACAATTCAATGAGTTCACAGAGTTGATTAACCATCAGCCCTATCTTAGTATAGAACACTTTAATCACCCCAAAAGAAAGCCCCTACCCCTTAGCAGTCACTTTCCATTGACCCCTTCCCCCAGCCATAGGCAAGCAGTAATTTACTTTTTGTCTCCAGATGTGTTTCTTCTAGATATTTCCTATAAGTGGAATCATGCAATATATGGTCTTTTGTGACTATCTTCTTTCACTTAGCATGATGTTTTTAAGGTTCATCCATGTTGTAGCATGTATCAGTACTTCATACCTTGCTGAATAATATTCCACTGCATGGATATTACCATACTTTGTTTATCTATTCCTTAGGGGGTGGACATTTACAATTTTGGGCTATTGTGAATAATGCTGTTATGAACATCCATGTGCAAGTTTTTGTGTGAACATATGTTTTCATTTAGCTTGGATTATACCTAAGAGTGGGATTACTGGGTCACATGATAACAATATATTTAGCATTTGAGAAACTACTAAACTATTTTTCAAAGTAGCTGCACCATTTGGCACTTTTATCAGCAAAGAATTAGGATGCCAATTTCTACACATCCTCTCCAACACTTGTTATTGCCCATCTCTATTATTATAGCCATCCTAGTGGATGTGAAGTGGTATTTCCTATGGTTTTGATTTGCATTTCCCTAATGAATAATGATGTTCAGCATATTCTCATGTGCTTATTGGCCATTTGCATGTCTTCTTGGACAAATGTCTATTCAAATCTGTGATGTAATAAAAAATAATATTTGATCTTTGTTGCTGGTTCCTAGCACATAGTTCCTACAACCCTTGGAATTTCTGGACTGATAAGAGTATCTTTTGTATACTAATGAGCTGACTGGTGGCTAAGAATCCATAGAGTGCTTCAGGATGGGAATTGGCTGCCAAAAAAAAACAAAAACCAAAAAACAAAACATGATTAGAGGGTTGGAACTTTCAGCCCTACCCCCTGGCCTCTGGGGAGAAGAGAGTGGCTGGAGACTGAATTGCCAATGACTTAATCAATCATGCTTACATAGTGAAAACTTCATAAAAATGGAATCTGTGATCCATTTTGAGTTAATTTTGTATTTGATTTGAGGAAGGGGTCTACTGATCATTTAAAAAATACTCCATCTAGCTTCTAAATCATTGCTAACCAAAAAGTGAAATATTTGTAGCTTGGTTCCTAAATCTTGTATCTAACTGTCAACAGGATCAATCATATAAGCCAGATTTTACGTCCTACACAAGAGAGAATGAGAATCTAAGTTTGTTGTCAGGAAACCTGGATGTGATCATCATCGAGCTTGGTTCCTAAATCTTGTATCTAACTGTCAACAGGATCAATCATATAAGCCAGATTTTATGTCCTACACAAGAGAGAATGAGAATCTAAGTTTGTTGTCAGGAAACCTGGATGTGATCATCATCGCATGGCTAAAGGTCTATATGTCACCTGGGTACATTCAACTAGCCTTATTGGTTCTCTTTTATGAGAGTTAAATGGGAAGAGACTCAATTCTTCCCCCTCCAGTGGGGAATTATGAAGATTTAAAAACAAAACAAAACTGGGCCGGCCCAGTGGCACACTCGGTAGAGGGCGGCGCTCCCGCTGAGGGTTCAGATCCCATATAGAGACCAGTCCGTTCACTGGTTGAGCGTGGTATGGGTGCGACACCGAGGGTTGCGATCCCGTTACCGGTCATGAAAAAAGACAAAAAG
>NW_007730773.1:85368-88295 GCF_000696425.1 Galeopterus variegatus | reverse complement strand
CCATCCTAACCACAGGACTGCTCCGTGGATTATAGTTATTATCCATGTCCATAAAGAATCTAGCAAGTACTGACAGGGGTAGTCTGACTTCAAGTGATACAGACTGCGTGGAACTGATTAGGTCTTGTCAGTCAAAAGAAGAAAAAAACCCAAAACAATATTATTCATTTTCCCTTCAATTACTTGTACATTTGATAAAAAGCATCATGTACTTTGTAAGCACAATAGCCAACATTGTCAAGAAGCAATATTAATAAGTTGGTGGTGTCCCAATGTAAAGGTACTAATCTTAGTCAAAAATGTCTTGGAAATCAGCTCCCCCAGAACATGTAGGAGTTACTGAAGATCATGTGCATAGAAAACATCAAGATCAAACATCTTTGAGTTGTTCCAACCCAAATAATCTTCCCAGCTCAAATTCATACCTTGTCTGATTCCCTTGGTTATACGTTGTCCTGATTGTTAACGAATTGTTTGTTTCTTGAGCTTTTTCTTTCATGTCCTTATTACAATGGAAAACTCCTTGAAGACAGGAGTCAACTCCTTGAAGACAGGAGTCAACTCCTTGAAGACAGGAGTCAAGTCCTCTTCAGTAGGACCTAGCCCACAGCAGGCATCTGACCAGTAGGAGATGACTAGTGGAACAAGCAGGTGAAAAATCTAACTCATTGAACATTACATCAGGTTATAAAAGGGAAATACACAACTTATTTTTGGAGGAAACTGCAACTTCTAAATCCGTATTGGAAGAGATATTTCTAGTTCTCTCTACAGAGTGGGGATAAGATTTGGCAAAGTATTCACATTACCTTATGTAGAACACATTTGCAGAGTTGGGTTATAATATTCTGTTTTTCTCCTTCTATGATTGAGTCTGTAAAGATACCGTCCCCTACCTCTCAGACCTATCTCTAATAAAAATTAAGTATTCTATCTGCTGAAACCTGTGGCATAAGTTTCATTAATATTCATTCTAGCTCAGTTGCCATAACCTATCCAGTTGCAACTCAAAGTTTCTAAATCATGGTTTGGGGATGAATATCTGGCCACAAAATATTTTATTCCTTGGAAAATAAAGTTGATTATTGAAACTCAGCTGATGGGTCTAATACACACACACACACACACACACACGTTATATTATTAGTGAAACTGGTTTGTTTTTTTAGATGTGAAAAAAATCTACCATATGTCAGCCTCAACACTCCCTGTATGCACACTGCCATGGAGATTCATCTCTTCAACTACTGGCCAATAAAGAGCAAATACCACTCATTGTGCCATTCTGGTATGAAGTACAGTGAAGTAGACTCATCAGAAATACACTAAAAATAGCCAGCTCTGATTGTAATCAGGGATAGAAAATGTGCATTCCTCTTCATCTTAATGTTCTGTTACATTTAAATTTTTTTTCCTTTGTTGTCCTTATGCTTTTTGATCCTGGCCTATGCAAAAGCTATGGACTCTCCTATCCTGCCTGGAGATTTGAATTCTAACCACAAGCTTAGTTCTTTCAAATCATTAGGCAAACAACAAAAACTGCAGTAAGTTGGCACCACTCACTGTCTTCTGTATGTTAATCACTTAGAGGTTTTTATTAGGGCATTTGAACCAGCTTTGGCAAGAAAGAGTTTAGCTTCTATACCAGTCGGTGGTGGACACAGCTCTCCAGAGTTGGCCAGGCTCAGATGCCAAGAGAGAAGGTCTAAATGTCAGCTTTTTAAATGCAGGGTCAGCATTGAAGGGCTTCCACCTACTGCAACCACTAGCGTGTTCCTACAGTGCTTTCATAGCCAGCAACTTGATTTTATTTGCGCGGCTCTCCCATTCCTCATTTTGCACCATCTGCTTTGGCTGAAGGCCCAGCTGTTTCTGAAATGTTCTGTTTTCTCTAAAATGGTTTTCTAGAGTTCCCACAGAAAGACTTCCAGAATATTCCCTCTTTCCATTCTTTCTCCCTTCCCCTTCTCTGCTTTAAAAGCAGGGTACTGCCAGTCCAGTTTTACTGCTGTCCATAAATTCTGCTCTAGGGAGCCAGCCGGGTTGCAGGCCTTTGGCTGCCTTGGGCTTGCTACTGTCCTCTGTCCTGACCAACAGTCCTCCCATGGTAGGGTCAACTTAGTTTCTGGTAGGGGCTGCACCAAGTCCTCCTATGTTTTATTTCTACATTTTGACATGAGACATTGGCAGTTAACGTGCTTCAAGTTTCTCCCAGTTGTTAGTTCAATGTTCCCCATTGATAGTCCCTCATACCTGGAATCAATATTGAACCAACATTGAACCCACAGTTTCAGCCACCAAAAACTTCCCAGTTGCTCATTCTTGCCTCCTTGGTACAACCAGGAGGGGTGTGTCCGTGTGTGCACACACATGCACGTGCGTGCATGCATGAGCTCACACACCCTGCAGGATGTGTAGGAAGGGAGCTGGGGAAGGAAGTGTGGAGTATCATTCTTTAGCATCTGTCTCTCAGAACTGCTCTAGCTTTCCTGATTTGTTTCCATAGGAGCGAAAAAGAAAGAAAAAAAAAAAGATTGCAATCAAATAGAGCATTCCTACAGCAGAAGTAAAAGAGCTTGTGACATTTTTGTCCCATTTTCTTAAGCCCACACCCCATCCAAGTTGGAAATTTCAGGAAATTTGCCTTTCTGAGATGCAGAGTGTGGGGGCCCAAGTATGCAGTGAGCTGGGAACAATGCTACATGTTCTGTAAAGCTCTGTGACCCTCATATATTCCCCTTGAATATCTCCACTCCTCTCCCACAAGTGCATTCTCCTGACTTTGAGACTTCATCTCTTGTGAATTAAAACTTGCGTATAGTCGCTTCTTCCTGACTTCTTGAGCACAGCACCTTGTAAAACCTGTTTTTAAAACCATGGCTTTTAATGTTACACAAATATGTTTCCTGTGAAAATGGTTTCTAAAC
>NW_007730773.1:35047-84787 GCF_000696425.1 Galeopterus variegatus | reverse complement strand
AAAAAAAAAGCAAACAAATATCAAACCCTAGATAGCAATCTGCATGCCATCTGCAATGTCCTTTGAAATGCTTAAAACATAGAATCAATAGATATCTGATAAAGGAAATATACCAAAATGGTAATTATAAAATCAGGTGTTAGGTTGCTACAGTCTGAATATTAGTGTCTCCCTAAATTAATACATTAAAACCCAATCCCCAAGGTCAAAGTATTTGGAGGTGGGGCCCTCAGGAGGTGATTAGGTCATGTTGTCAGAACACTCATGAATGAGATTAGTACCGTATAAAAGTGGCCCCAGAGAGCCCCCTTTCCCCTTTCACCACATGAGGATGTAGGTGGAAGGTACCATCTATGAGAAATGGGCCCTCCCCAGACACTGAATCTGCCAGCATCTTGATCTTGGATTTCCCAGCCTTCAGAACTGTGAGAAACAAATTTACGTTGTTTATAAGCCACACGGTCTCAGGTATTTTGTTATAGCATCCCAAATAAACGAAGACATATCTATATAAGTGTTCAATGTACAATTTCTTCAACTTTTCTGTATGTTAAAGTTTTCATAATAAAAGTAGGTGTGGGAGATGAGGGACACAGCATTTTGAATTAGGAAAGTTGAGTCATGGTCCCAATGTGTCATGAATGAGCTATACTATATAGTCAAGGCTTTAACTTCACCGAGTCTCAGTTTTCCCATCTACAGAATGAGAATATCAAATATGGTTTTTGTATCTAATAATCTATCATTTTCTAAAACAAACATGGATCAAATGGTCACTGTTTATAAGCCACACGGTCTCAGGTATTTTGTTATAGCATCCCAAATAAACGAAGACATATGTATATAAGTGTTCACTGTACAATTTCTTCAACTTTTCTGTATGTTAAAGTTTTCATAATAAAAGTAGGTGTGGGAGATGAGGGACACAGCATTTGGAATTAGGAAAGTTGAGTTATGGTCCCAATGTGTCATGAATGAGCTATACTATATAGTCAAGGCTTTAACTTCACCGAGTCTCAGTTTTCCCATCTACAGAATGAGAATATCAAATGTGGTTTTTGTATCTAATAATCTATCATTTTCTAAAACAAACATGGATCAAATGGTCACAGCTTTCAGTTCACAGGAATTTGGGGATCTCGTTTATTGAATTTATGTAGTCCAAAAGAAACACTGAAAATTCTGTTATCCAACATTTTATCAGTTGGAAAGCTCTAATGTGCCTTTCTGATTGCCTCATCTCTCCCAGTGCAAACTTCTCATCTGATGCCAAATGCTGATGCCAGAAACACAGTGGGCGGGAATAACCTCTCCTAAACCAATTGGTCTGGATAAATTAAGAGAAAACAATTAGACTGCTGTCCCATGGTGCTCTACCCAAACTATCTTGATGTAGTTGTACATCTCCCTGCCCGTTCAGACCCCACAGCCCTGTAGTTTGACCGACACCCAGGCAGAGTGGGAAGCCTCCTATGGGGTGAGCATTTGGGGCCAGTCTGAAGTTGGGCCTTCCTTCTCACTCCCCTTTCTCACCCCCAAACCATATCCTTCATTCCCAAGTCCAAATGTCTTCCATAATTGCCATTGATTGAAGGCTCTGTTTCTTATTAAAAATGCAACTACTCCTAGAGCAGGTAACACCTCCAGCAATAACAGCCATTTCCATCACATTGTTGAAGACCTCCAAATGCTTTCCAGCTGGCACTTAATAATGGGAAAAGAGGGCTATTAGGAAAGTTTTCTCTCTTCCTGCAATGCTCTTCTCCTAGCCTCACACCACAACTATAACTTACCCTTTAGGCTGAAATGGAACCTCTTGCATACAAAGCATCCTTGGTTGACCCATATGAAAGCTATCTCTCTTCCTCATTCCTTTCTTTCTTAATTCATTCAGCCAACCAACGTTTTTTGAGCATCTATAGCTTATTAGAAACTGTTCAGAGAACACAGTAGGGAACCAGACAAATGTGGTCCTTGCCACTGAGGAAATGACATTCTCACATGATGACCTGGAACTTTCCAGGTTTTAGCATTGAGAGTTCCACGTCCCAGGAACCCTGTCAGTCCTGGGAAGACTGAAAAGAGTGGTCATTCTATCCTGGTGTGCACACAGTAATATCAGTTGTTATGCAAATATAATTGCTTGAAGGATTGCAAAGATGCTCTGATTGTGTATAAAGAAAGGTCCTCACGTAACTTTGAAGTTAGAGAAGAACTGAATATAAAGATGAGATGGGTGAGGGAATCCCAAGTTAAAAAGAAAAAAATCACATCCAAAGACTATGAGGTGAGAAAGAGTGAGGCAAGCTTGAGAAATGTAGGGTGACCTTATGTCTTGATTGCCTGGGACTGTCCTAGTTATAGCCCATTGCCCTGGCATAATTATTAATAGTCTCTTTTACTCTCACAAGTGTCTTGGTTTGGAAAATAAATTACATATTCACCCTAGAGAAACCAGTAAGACGTCCCTATATCTAGAACAAAGAGACCGAAGGGGCGTGTCATGCAAATGAGACTGCTGAGGTGTCAACATCTGATTGTTCAAGGTCTTGAGGATTTGCAAAGGATTGGGACATTTTTATAAGAAATATGGGAAAAGTGAGAAAAATCCTACACCGAAGTAGCATAATCATATGTGAATTTTTAAGATACCAGATGTAAGAGTGGATGTGAAAGGCCCACTCAGCAGAGCTTTTGCTGTGACCCAGGCCAGAAATGATCCAGGCCAGAGAAGATCCTGGCCTAGATGAGGGTGGAAGTGTTGGAAATGCAGCTATGTTGGGAGTTGGAGAGGCAGGGCTGCTTCAGTTGGCCACATGAGCTAAGCACAAGCCCAGGATCACAGCACAGGCTGCACTGCAGGGCTAGCAGAGGCAGAGGCAGAGGCAGCGACAGCAGCAGTGAGAGCGTGGGAGCAATGATATCAGCAACTGGCTGGACGATGGCGTTATTCAGGAAAAGGGAGTCTGAAGGAGATTCAGAATCTCATGTCATAATTCCTGCAATCCTCTTATAATAGGTATCACTCCGTTAGTGCATATCTCTTACTGATGGGCATGTTTCATCTCGCTCTTCCCTTCAGGATCTGTCACCAAACCATAAGTACCCCAGAGCAGAGACCAGGTTGAATTCCTCTCTCCTATCACCCACAGAGCCCAGCGCAGGATCTGCCAGAAGATAAGCTTTTGCAAACTCTTGAAAGTAGGTGAATCAATGGGCAGGGAGGTAAGAAGATTAGCTTCTGCAAAGAGAAAGCTAGATAAAAAAAAGCTAGACTAGTGAAAAGGCTGTATCCTTTATTAACTAATTCCCAGTTAATCAGATTCAATAGACAAGCATAGGGGTCCACAATCCTTTTCTGTAAAGAGCTGATAGTAAATATTTTAGTCTCTGCAGGTCACAGAGTTTCTGTTGCAACTAATCTCCTCTGCCATTTTAATGAATAAGCAGCCATACACAATACATGCAGAAATGTGTGTGGCTGTGTTTCACTGAAACTTTATTTATGAATACTGAAACTTGAATTTCATATAATTTTTACATGTCACAAAATATTATTCTTCTTTTGATTTTTTTTTCCAACCATTTAAAACTATAGAATTAAGTCTTAGCTTGAAGGCCCTATAAGAGCAGGCAGCAGCTGAATTTGGCTTTAGGGTTGCTGAAACCTGGTCCAATATATCCATTCCCCTAACATGGAGAACAGCAAGTCTCTTATTGTACATATTCTCAAGTAGACTTATTAAAAAGCTCACCCCATATGCATTCCTTTTTTCTTTGTCTCAAGAACAAGAAAGATGTTTAAGATCCTACCCTGCCTGATCTCTAACTCATATTTTTAAAATGATTTTGGATTTTTAAATGTTTTCTCTTTCTTCAACCTTCTTCTTGGGCCTTGTTTCTCTCTCTGCTTTCCCTACTTAACTTTCCTCTTTTATTGGTCAAGTTTGTGCTCTCACTAATAAATTTTGCTTTTACTACCAGAAGCATTACTGGGTTTGACATTTTTAGTGAGGATGCTGAGATTTCTCCAGTTTCTGTTTATCACTTGCCTTTTCACAATCATGGGCAGCCACAGACCTTCCTAAATGAAGGATTGATGCCTACGCAGCATGACCTACACCTGGAAATCTATTAACAATTAACAGCCAATAAAAACAGACAACCCAAAGATCTGGAGGCTGCCAGCTTCACGGGAGGTAAGGGGCAATTTAAAGTACTGATGATGTGTACAGGACTTAATATATTAATGTCTGTTCAATGGCAGCTGAAACTCTACACTGGTCATAAACATAGTTTGTTTGCTTGTTTGTTTATTTAAAGATAAACACTTCTATGTGCAGAATAATTTCCATAACTAAATTAAGACATGCAGGTGAGGAAGGAGACTGTCACGTCTGCTTGTTTCATTATACAGCAATTAGACCAAGGCTGGAAGTCCTCATCAAACGTACTTCAGCCAAGAGACTTGTGTCCAGCAGGAACCTTACTCCTACTTGGGAAAAGCACCTCAAATTGAGGATAGCATCTGCCCAAATGCACAGCTTAAACAATGAAAGAAAATTTGACTCAACAAGTAGAAGAATTAGAATAGAATTAATAGAACCATTTTATTTTATTCCAGATCTAGACTACATGTAACTTATAACAATAATAGCCAAGACTTTGGAGAGGAGCATTTCTTAATGCTTTGAATGTAACAAAGATTGGGAAGGAAAAGTGGGTACCCTACTGTGTTCTCAAACCAATTCATATTCAATCTGTCCTAGGGTGGGGATGCCCCTGCCCTTTGAATTTTTGATATCAAAAAGTAGTTGGACACCATTGTTCCAGAATACAAGCCTTTATTTAACTGGGACACAGCAGAAGTGAGGCAGGAGGGAGAGAGAATGGAAGCATGGTGGATGGCATGTAAGAGACACTTCCTCTCCCTTCCCCCCAAAGAGAACACCTGTAGAGACAACCAGCAGCTGTACTGTTATCCAGCAATCTAGGACCTCTGGGTATCTGTACTTTTGGGAAAGCAGTGCTTTGATGTGCAGCCCTATTTCCTAATTGACCCATTCTACCATCAGCTTCTTTGGAACACTGCAATGCACTCAAATAGATGTCAAAATGCCCAGACCCAATTGGACAGTATTTAAATCCATAAGCCGGAATGACATTCAAATGAGCCCTGGCAACCAAACTGAGGAATGATGATTTTAAAGATGGCAAACGCAAATCCTGCCACACGAGTGTGTCTGGTGTGGCACCACAAGCCCCGTGTGAGGACGCATGCCTGATGTGCTGATCTGCATTGGATTCATCTCAGTTGTCACAGACTCAGCCTGGTTAGATAAAAGGGTCGCACTTCTGTGCACCATCCACTGGCCCATGGAAGTGGGCCATTTTCACAAACTGCTAATTCCAAAAGCCTTCAGTGGACAGAGCCAGGGGAAGGAAAAAAAATATATATATATATCTATATCTATATCTATATCTATATATATATCTATATCTATATATATATATAGTTTAAAGGCATTCTCTGAGTTTGCTAATAGGCAAGCATGGTCCTTTTGGAACCAAAATAGAATTTTTGATGAAGTATCTTGTGGCATTTGAAATATTGGCCTACGGGCCCTGACAAGACATAATTCACTCCACTGGTGAGAACAAATCTCATTTCCACATTCATTCCTCTAAACTCATTACTGACCCCAGGGGAAAATGCTAGCTTGGAGCAGGTTTTAATAAAGACACGGTGGAGCCGTTGCTATAGTACTAAATGCAATAATGAGCCACAAGCCACTTGGTGGCAATGGACCCCTGGACCTGTGGAGACCCTGGAAGGCAGCTTCAAAGGGCTTAACACTCCATCCAGAGCAGAACACGGCATCCAAAAAAGATTTCATTATTTTATGTGATAATTTTTCATATACGATTCATTCTGGCTTAAACAGCCCGATTGTCAGCTTGCCCTCAAATGAACAATTGCTGAGAATAATTTAGTTTAAATTAATTTAGATTTAAAATATAAAAAAGGAAATAGGTAGATGCAATAGAGGAATTAAAAAAAAATAACTTTGGGGTCAGAAAGACCTAGAGTCAAATTACAGATCTAGGACATTTTATTACCCCCTTAAGTCTCAATCTTTCCTACTAGAAGTATGATCTTAGCTAAACACACATTTTCTGTGTTCAGGATCCATATCTTTATTATTTCCTGTAATAGCCCCAACTGCCTTGTCATGTCATAGATGCTCAACAAACACTTGTTAAAAGGATCTGCTTTCAAGGATTGTTATGAAGATTAAGAGAGTTAATATGTATAAAACCTTTGGCACCTTGCTTGGCACAACAAAATCAGAACAAATTAACTGCTGATACAGGATCACTGTTGGAAAGGCTACAAGAAAGGCTTAGAATGAAAAATCCAACCAAAGTAAAGAAGTATGGTTCTGGCAGGAAGAGACCAGGTCCAGAGAGATCAAGGAAAAGTTACATAGAAGAACATGGCAGAGAGGAGGGCAGGACACCTTAGAAATGCAAGGGGGTATTTAAGAAGAGCCAGAAGCAGCTACAACAATTAGGGAACCATGCTTGTTAATCCCTCCTCAGCTCTAACAAGCAGATTGGAAGGTTTCTCTGTGTTTCCCAAGTAAATATATATCTAGGCAAGTACAGACAAATAAAGAACTAGAGCATGTGTTTAGAGAATGTATAGAATCAGCTATTAGGAGTGAAACACACACGTGCCTGGAGAGGCAGCCCATGCTTCCTTATTAGCTGAGAGTTCTCTTCACTTTCTACTGCATCTTGACACAGGCCTTCCATTCCACTCTGGCACATTCTCTAAAACCATATGATGACTTCCTCATTCCCTTATGCCTGCTCTTTGACCTTGTCTCTGCCAATCTAATTTCTACATATTCTTTCAGTTTGAAATAATCTAGTCAAACTTCCCATTCATTAAGAGAGAGAATGTGAGCATTCTAGAGCAATGGGATTATTTTCTATCTCCTCTCAGTCTTTACAACATCCTTTCATTTGCTTCTATAGTGTGAGGATTCTAATTATTTATAACATATATATCTTGTTTCCTCAAAGAAAACATTACTTCTCCAAAGCAGGAACTTCTCCTTGGTGCAAATTTTCTACGGGCTGAACACCAGGCTAACTATACACCCATGTGACCCAACAAACACTTATCAAATAAAGGGCGAAAGAAGTCAGCAGGTTCCTTCTTCACATTGTATGAACAGGGGAAAATAGTCTTTGTGTGAGTCTCAGTAACTTTCCAGGACATTTTTAGTAAGTATCATATGCAAGGTAATCAGAAGGAATATTAACAGCATTATATAAACATACACATAAGCATGTATGTTAAACACACACACACACAAGTACCATGAGGGGATATCTCCACCTAGCCATTTTCACAGGCAAGATTCCTAAGAAGGCTCTAGCTTAATTTCTGGCTGTAATTAACTTTTGTGAGCCAGGGCTGTCCATAACCAGCAAAGCAGCTTGGGAAAGAGACTGGAGTCTCTGTAATAGGATCAGGGCTGACCCACCCCAGCTACTAGTGCTGATTCTTTGCGCTACCTGATTCTCCAGATTGACTGTTCCAAACCTACTTCCCTCAACCCTGTCCCTCCAGCTAAGTGGGTCTTTCAGACTGGGCCCTCAGCCCAGCCATTTCCTCATCGATAGTCATGTCCCTGCAACACACAAACATGCATCTCCCTTTAACCTCGCACAACCTTAAATCACCACTTAAAAGGTTTCAATTTTGCTTCCTCATTCAGGACAGAGAAAAGAAGAAACCATTATTGCCACTTTCATAAGGGACTGATCATCCTTCCCCGAGACAGATAGATAATGACAAAATCCAAGAAAGCTATCTATCTGCTTTCTGGCTACTGGGATTGAAACGTGGGTGAACCAGGGGACAGGGACAACTACAAGTTTGTCACCACAAAGAATAACATGGAGAGTCCAGAGAGTTTTCCTCATCACTGCAGAATTCCCAGCTGATCATTTCCCATCTCATATTCACTGTGAAATGCATCCAACAGTGAATGCCAGATAAGCTACCAATAAGTAAGAATAAAACCATATAATCATATAAAGGGGGGTGGGAGGGCTCTAGCACTGACGATTGCCCACACTGAGTAAACGGATAAGTGATTATCACAAAGGTGAAAGAAGCAAGTCTTGGGCATATGTTACAGCTAAAGTCGAAGCAGGGGTGCAAATGATCTAGCAGGACAGAACAATTAGGGAATTAATTAGTTAAGGGCCTGTTTATACTTCAATTGTTGTGCTAATTATTTGTTGGTTTAAAGTAAGCTCCCCTGTCTCCATTAGTGGCTGTTAGTGAATGATAACATACTTGGATTTCCACAAGTATCTGCTGTTATTTCCAAGGATTGTATTTACAGCATCAGCTTGTATTTTCACATGCTGACAATAATAATCAAAATACCCACTGAAGCTAAAAATACCTTTTTACAAAAAATAAGCATTATGTTACTGTTACTGTTTCCTTGCTTCAGACTTTAGCCTCAGCCTGGCTTTTGGTAGATCAAGGTAACTGTTCTCCTTCAACTATGAAAAAAGACACGATGGTTAGGTTCTTTAGAAGAAGATGAGTTGGCAAAAGTTCCCCCCGTGCAGTCTTTGCGGATCGTCAAATCCATTTTACAAACGACTCCCATCCTGTGTCTCTCCACAGGCATTCTGAATGCGAGCAAGCACATCCAGGCAGGAGAGCTGGTTGGCAAATCTGTAGACAGCATTACAATGAGGAATTGGTGATGGAATCGACTTGCTCATGCCTGTGATCATTAATTTCTGCCTTAAATAAGAGTAGCAGCTATTCTTTTCTGTTGGGGTCTTACAGCTGCCTTCAGACTTACACTCTGAGAGCAGCCTGTGTTTTAACTTCTGCAGTCCTGTAAGAGTTATCAGGATGTAGGTGGTAGGGAAAGAAGTGGAATAGAGGGGTAAAGATTGGAAGGAGAGAACGAAGATCTTCATCAGCAGTGCGTTAGGAACAGACCTGGAGAGAGAATCTGGATTTCTCACAAAAAAGAAATAAGGGAGATAGATGCAGTAGTTTTGACTACTGAAAGAAAGAGTGTGTGTAAATGGGTGGGAAGAATGGAAGAGAAGAGACTGCAGGAAGACCCAAAAACACAGTGTGTGAGAAATCTGACACAATTTTACTCCTAGGGGTAATTTCTTGAGATATTTATGACTTTTTTTTTTTTTTTACGAGTAAGAGAATCTAATTAAACCTGTCCTTCTTTAAAGGCAGACCTGATGAAATTAACATATTTTTTTTCTCTTGAAGAAAAAAAAATTGTTTTCTTAAATGGAAAGTTTTCTGTAGCACATCTTATTTTAGAATCTCTAACTTTATCTTCTATTTTTTCATTCTTTTTCTTTCTTTTTTTTTAAAAATGAGAACTGTTGGCTAATTTGTGATTTTGTTACTTCTGGGCACATTTAGATTGACATTTAGAGTCACATGCTAAAGATGGTGAACAAGGAATGGAGTCACTTGTTCGCATAATCCTTAGTAGTACAAAAAGATGAACTTCTGAAGGAGAGGCGAGGGGGTAGGGGGTGGGAGGACAAAATCTTCTGTGTGTAGGAATAGATAAAATGACAAGAAGACTGGAGTTGCCATCTGCTGGAGGATGGTAAGAATGACATTTGACACTCACTATTTGCAAGAGCAAAGCTAAATTCATTAGTCAAAATAATAAACCTCCATGTACTTTGTACTACCAGTTAAAGGATAAAGACTTGTCAAGATGTGTTATTATTTCAGCATGGCAGTTTTTGGATAATGAAGAAAGTATGTGGGGGAATAAAACAATAGCATCCTCTTTCCCTAACTTGTACCCAACATACTCTTAGAAGGGATGATGAATATTGCTTTATACCCTTTCAAATGCCAGCATGTTCCTTCAACATGTATTTCTCACTTTCACCACTGTGACTTTGAAAATGATGATGGGGTTTCTTCTATCAGTATGCCTAGTCATTGCTTCCAGATTTTCTTTCTGCTTATGTAACATGACCAAATGCATGAAGCACACTTGGTTTCAGCATAAAGAGCACTGGACTGGGAGTCAGAAGGGTGGAGTCGCTAAGCTGCTTGCCCACCAGCTAGCAATATAACCATAATCCAATCACTTCATTACTCTGGGTCTTGTATTTTAAACTGTAAAATTATAAATGCTGTGGAGGAAGGGTTGCAGAGTCTAGAAGATCTCTAAGGTCCTTTTTAGCTCTCAAATTCTGTGAATCTATAAGTATTCCAAACTCATATAGCACTTATAACATGAATATTCAAGCTAAATTCTCATCATTGCTTCTACTGAATGCAGCAAAACTGTATCTAATGGCCTGATTAATCAGCCATAACCATCTTCTTTGCCAATGAAGGGAAAAAAAAATGTTTTCCCCATTCTCATATTGTAGAGATAGAGCCAGTTATTTAAACTTGATTTCTCCAATGCTGTTTCTGTTGCAGCAACTGACATACCAAAGCTCCCTGATCGGGAAAAATATAAAACAAAAAGCAGCTTTAAGAATCAAAGTTGGAACAGCAAGTAAAATCCAAGACCAGATGTGAAAACTGAGGTTAAGGGATTCACCTATATTTGAATAACTGATATGGGGCCAAAATGCATTAGATCATTTAACTGGCAAATTCTTCCTTACCTGAAACAAACACATCCTTCTTTCAGTTGCTCTAAATCCTGCATATCTACAGCATCAAAGTAATCAATTCTTGTCCCCTCCAACCTAGAATGATTCCTCCCTCCTCTGGAAACACTAGTGTTTTAATGTCTGAATACCTCATTTGGCAAGTGGCATAGACAGCGTTTCATGCATTTATTCATTTGACAAACATTTAACGACCACATTTTTGATGCCTTGCATTCTTCTAGGTGGAATGGAAGAGTTAAGGCCCCTGTTCTCATGAAGCTTATATTTTAGTGGGAGAGGAGGAGAAACGTATATACACAGAAAAATAATATCCCTTATCAATATGTTCCTAAAAGGTGGTATGATAATGATCTGATTCTTTCCTTAGATTGAGTGGTCAGGGAAGACTTCTCTGAGGAAGTGACCTCTAAATTGAAACCTGAGTGACAAGAAGGAGATGGCCATGCAAAGATGGGGGGAAGGACATTCATGCATAAAACAGATTAGCATGGCAGGGGTGGCAGGGCATTCAAGGAAGGATTGAGGCTGGAATAAAATCAATAGAGGCACAGAGCAGAGCAAGGTGAGGGGAGGGAGGTGGGCAAGATCCAGATGATTCGAGTCTCAAAGTCACGCTGAAAAAGGGTTTTATTCCAAGCATTCTGGAAATCCTCTTTAAGCAAGGAATTTAGTTCTCTTTTCATGTAAATCAGTCTCTCCCACCTCTAAGAGTTAACTTCTACTTTTTTTTTTTCCCCCACAACTCCTAAGCCACTCAAACCTTTGCACATAGAAGGCTTTTTAAAAAATAGCTGCCGATTGGCTGGGTAATTGGGTAATACCTGCAATATTAAAGTCGAATCCACATAAAGGCTGAGGGAATGAGCTCAGTGTGGAGGCAGCACGCCCTCAAACATCCCATCGCCTATGACTTGCAGCAGAGACACATGACGGTACCTCACGTTGTGAGAAGCAGCCCGTGAGAAACGAAGGGCGAGCCTTTGTTGACCCCTTCAAAGCAAAGTGAACCACTTAACTTTGGAGAGAGGTTCTCACGGTCTTTGTACTCATACGTCACACAGCTTTAATTGAAAGTTTCGAACAGGTAGCTCTGTAACAATCAATGGTGTTCATGCTCAAAAGAGCATCTGTGTAAAACAGCAGCTTGAATCATGACGGTGGGGGAATTAATTCAGAGAGATTATTCCGTATTTTTTCTTTTGATGCAAGCCCCATTTTTCGGTGCTTTTCTTTTGACTGGAGGGTGGTACTGCAGCTTTAAGGGACGCAAGTACAATAAAGAGGCCATTAAACGTTATGAAAACTGGAATGCCTCTAATGTTACCTGAGAGTAGCCTGACTTGTTTTTCATTCTGATCTCTAGGAAAGGCAAATCCCATGTAATTAGCACAGAATTAAGAGAAAAAATCATCTTCCTCATTCTGCCCTGCCCCTAGTGGTCTAGGGGTCCTCTAAGCTATGATGGGGGGACCTGTGTCTTAGAAACTCAGGCAGATGCCAGGACCTTTTAAATCCTACCTGATCCATGATGCTAAGCAATACATACGGATTCATTAACAGTGAAAAAGAAAAGAAAAATAAGAGATACACAAAGAAAAGGATTAAGAAAAAGAAATACGATTGAAGTATAGAGAGAAAACAGAAGAGATGCTGACAAGTATGGAGCAAGGGTCCATGATGAGAGACCATAGATGCTGTATGGAGTCAGCCTCCATAATGATCATGTCCCAAACATCTAGGACAATGTCTGGCACACAACAAATTCTTTTAGGAAAAAAAGGGGGGAAAAAAAAAACATGGGGAGAGAAAAGAGGAGTTGAATTTGAGAGATCGTGGGCAAGCAAGAATGAGAGATAAGAGGAAAAGCTAGAAATGAAGGATATGGAAGAAAGATCAGTGATTCCCACATCTGGATGATGTGTCGGAATCACCTGCACATTCTGCCTCGAAATACAGATTCCCAGGACCGTTCGCAGCCCTGTTATATCAGAAGCTCAGGGTAGGACTGTGTGGTCACCCCAGAATCTAAGAAAAGTCAAAACGAAAAGCTCTCTCCAGGTGATACTCCCTGCAGTCCAGTTTGGAAACCATTGAGCTATGTGAAAAGGAGAAGAGAGGAAACATGCAAACAGCGGGTAGTGCCGAGGCTGGTGCCAACACTGACCCTGGCCACTCCTCGGAGGCGGGCACCCATGGTACCACCACAGGTTACAAACAGCTCTTCAAGAAGATGGCTCATCTGCAAGAACCAGAGTTCTCCTGTTAAAAGCGGCCCCCATTTTGCCTGTTCCCACATTGCATGCCCTTCAGTGGTTCCTGGAATTGGGGGGGGGGGGTGAGGGGCGGATTAAAAAGGGAACCACACTGGAAAGCAGTGTCCTTTGCCCTGCCCGCCCGGCCTGCACTGTCTTGGATTGCGAGGTGGTGCTGGCTGGTTTTGGAGTTTGGCCCCTGAGTGGCTCCGAGTGGTAAGAGGATCTCCCTCATATGCCGATGAACCAGCAAAAGTGACTGGGTTTCGGGAAACAGCCAAGGCCACACTGATACCTCCCCACCTCCCCCGACACGCGTTCCCGGTCGTCATGGTAACGTGCGCGGCGACAGCGGCGGCGGCCGGGACAGCGCGTCTGCGCCCGGGCCAGACTGGCGCGTGGGGCCCGCGGCCCCCTACCCCCGACGCCGCGCGCTGTCCCCGAGCTGCGGGAGCCCGGGGGTGGCAGCCAGCCCCGCGGGGAGCTCGGCCGCCCAGGCAAGGGAACAGTTGCCTCTCAGGATTAAGTCTACGTGGGCCCGAATTGGGTGTTACTATGACAATGGTAAATAGGTTCACTGGCTTAGGGAACTGGCTCCGTGCAGAGCGTGAGCTGCGGAAGGCACCATCTCTCTCCAGTTCCAGAACACCCATATATATATCTGGTTGTGTTTTCACTCCACACAAATAAGGGGTTTAGGGAAACCCCTGTATTACTTAGTTTTTAATCACAGGGTATTTTATTGACAATGACCTATTCTGAGTTTGATTTAGTAGCTCCAACTAATAAAAGACTGGTAGTAGACTAGAAAGAAGAGAATTAAGTATGATTATCAGATGGTAATTTTCTTGCTAGAAAGAAAAAAAAAAAAAGGAGGTTTGAGCTAAGTGTTCTGATAAAGTGGTTCTGTGGAATTCTACACATACCAGGAATGTCTCAAGCCTCATCTTAAAAAAAAATAAAATAAAAATCTGCCACATTAAAAATTATGTTTTGTTCTGTTGGTGCTTCTTTTGCAAGAATAGCCACTCTACTCTGAAGCTCAATACACTTTTTTGTTTAAAAAGAAAAAAAATAAATAAATACTAAAATACAGAGCACCTTCAGAAAGGGCTATAGCTTTTCCTAGAGTACAGATTACCTACCAAGCCAGAGCCAGCCTCGCACAACATGTTAGCAGAAATAAGGTATTGATTAAATACAGTCACAGTAAAGACTAAACTTACATTAATATTTCCCACCACCGGTGATTTAGCATTTTATCATTCACCAGAGCCCACGGGTGCGTGCATACACACATTAACAAAAACTAAACCTTGCCACAGTTTACTGGACTTAGAATGCATAGCCTTCTGATCTATCAGAAAACAGATTTTTTATGCTCACTATCACAGGCTTAAAAAAAATGTATTCTGCAATTTCCCTGGTTGTGGTTCATTCATTTATATCTTATGAATTCTATACATCACAAATTGTTCTAAAATATGCTGTTCAATAAACACACACACACACACACACACTCTCTCTCTCTCTCTCTCTCTCTCTCTCAAGACAAATCAATGGTTCTTACACATTAACTTCATCTTGTAAGTGCACTTCCCCCAGGATCTGTACTTTGTCCAATAGATATTGCCCTGGAAGAATGTCTGTTCCCACCAGTTAGGCTTGGTCCAGGACTTCCTCGTCACAAGTCATGCCTGGAGAACCATCTTAATACTGTTTATCTAGTGCCATCTTTTCCCTGATACGAAATCTCCAAACCTGCTCAATTAAATCTCCAAAGCCTTGAGAGCTTCCTTTTTTCTCCAAGAGTCCCATCCATTCTATTCTACACACTGTAAATATTTACTAAGTAGGTTGTCATGTTCTTCCATATTATGTCTGCTATAAACTTTTCTCATATTGTTCCTTTTAGTCATTTTTATATGTGGGCACATCAGAGAACCCATCATGTCAAATTTATCTTTTTTTTTTCTTATTTTTTATTTATTTATTTATTTATTTATTTTTTTCGTTATAAATTTATCTTTTATATACATTTATCTGTGCCACCTAGCACATTCTTAAAAATTCAGTAAATATTCAAATGAGTGAATAAATACCAATGTTGGCACAGTCTGGCAGACTTATTTGCTTAGGGAAATTCTTAGGGTTATTCTTTTCTGCCCCCTCAAAGTCAACACCTCCCCAATAAAATGAAATATGGAGTCAAAATTCGGATCCAGATTCAAACAAATCTACTAAAAAAAAAAAAAAGAAATTTGAGGGATAATTGGAGACATCTAAATATGGGCTTTGTATTAGATATTAAAGAATTATCATTAGTTTGCTAAGATGTGATAGTGGTATTTTGGTTATATAAAAAAATAAGTCTTCTTTGAACATATACACCAAATACTTAGGAGTAAAATATAATGAGATCTGAGATTTACTTTTAAAAAAAACAATGATGGTAAAGTGGCAAGATATTAATAATTGTTAGGTCTAAATTAATAATTAAGTCTAAGTCTAATCAAATGATTTTTTAAAGTCACCTTTCTTCATACTACACTTGATATTTAGTAAGGCATGAAAGTAAGGACTGTAACTCTACATGACAATCATCTGGGGATGATTTCAAATGATTTGTTTCTCACTAAACTACTCTGTGAGGCAAGCAGCTGACTATGTCACAATTCAGAAAAGGTAAGCCATGTCTCAATCCTAGGGGTAGGTAAAAGGGCTGCTAGAGTCAAGGGAGAAAAACAGAATTAGGTAAAACACTAAGATTTTTTTCCCCAAGAATCTCCACTCTGCTGGAAATGTAATTATTTGTCCAAAGAAAGGGGGAAATGGCAATACTAAATGTAAGTCTACTATTTTAGGGGTAGTCCTTACAAAAATAACAAAAACAATAAAAATATTTTACAGCTGTCGAATGTGACTTTAAAACCTTCTGTGTATGTATCATCTTATGTTTATTTTCTTAAAAGTTGTGCTGTATAGACAATAACATTAATTTCATTTTATAGATGAAGAAACTTAAGTTCTAATAGGTAATTCTGCATTTATTGTTGAGTTTTTAAAAATATTAAATGGATGAACAATAATGCCCAAGATTAAGGCCATCACTAAATGCCAGAATCAGGCAAGATTATTCTCTGACATTCTGATTATTACTTTATAGCATTCAATTCCTCTCTTCTCTGTTCCCAAAATAGTTGGATGAAAAACCTTGCCACGTTTCCTACCCGCAGGCTATAGGAAGAGCCACTCTCACTGCTACATGAGGGCCCAGTCCTTGAGTTGCTACTGTCCTTATACAGAACATCAAATATTTCTAGAGGATTTTTGAATGTGTCTTATTCTAACCCCCTGAAACCGCTGCAGTTAGGTGGGTGGTAAATGCCATCTAGTTTACATTATAAATCAAGAATTTCTATGACAGTTGGGAAAGCAGGATTCTAGAATTGAAGACCCAGATACAGTCTCAATATGTCCACATCACCAAAGCCACACAGTATGCTTTTCTTTTTCACCCCTTAGAGACTTTGAAAGAGCAAAACCATCAAAGCAAACTGTACTTTGCTCTCCACATTGGTTGAATAATATCCTGAGTGATATACTTGGATCTCAAAAAGATTTCTGAAGCCTTTGCAATGTTCACAACAACTATAGGAGAGATGTACCATTCACCATGTTATGTAATGAAACAAACCCTGTTTGGGTTTGAAGAGATGTGGCCAGTTTGGCAATATATACGTTTCATTTTTACAAACAACTATTTAGTTGTTTGAAACAAAAACAACAACTGGTTGGTATCCATTGACCCTTGTTAGGTAAGTATATTGAAAGCAAGTACTTGAATTCCATTAAACAACATTCCAAATTGGTAGACATCTTTCAAACATCAATAACATTGAAATTAAGTAGATGAATTTAAATTCTTTTAGAGAATTATGTTTCTAAAATGAGTACTTACCCATACAGAGTTATTACTATCTGAACATAGTTAACCTGTGCATATGGTCTAAAGAATTCAAGATGACTATGTAAGCAGAGAAGGTACAGTCAGGCCAGCCTCCCCTTTGTGACAGGCTTTCATAAAGAGTAAGATTCTCCCTTTGATAACAGCTCCTAAAGCAAAGAGACAAATGTTCAAATCCTACCTTCCTCTAATCATCAGTTATGAATTGTTTAAATAGACACTAACACCTTTTCTCGGATCATTCTGATACTGGCAATGTTGAATGTGTAGTGTAAGGTGCAGCACCCCAATAAAGGCAGAAATAGAGAATTGGCTTAGTGTGGGGTTGTATCTCCTGCCTGCATTGTTCTATGGGCTGGGAAAGAATCCCCATCTATCCTAAGACCCTGTTTAAAGGTTTAGCTTCACAAGATAGGTTCAATCTGATATGTCCATAGTTTGTTTTTAAATTTATTTTGTCTCAGTCTATAAGCCATTGGCAAAGTTACATTACTGTTTAAAAACCACCCACCACATAAACAGCTTAGAAGTAAATGCCTCTGAAACAAGCTATCAAGACCTTTGTATTTAGTGTCCCCTTCAGTTCCCAGCCCTTGTTAGGTATTTCGGAATTCACCAATTCATGAATGTCAGAGCTAAAAGGGACCTTCAAAACCCTCCAATCCAACTTCCACTCGATGTATAGAGGAGTTAACCCAAAAGATCACTCACTAATAAGTGGCAAAACCAGAATTTAAACATAGCTATTCCAATTCTATGTTCACTACACCAGAGATATGATCTGAAATTTGCCCTTGAGAGATTTCAGCCTAGGACCATGAAAAGACAAAGAGGAGATAGGGTATGCAGAAATAACTAGAGAGCAATTTAAGACAGTATTTAACAGATCACTTAATTTTTAGATAATAGTTTAAAGAGGAAGGGATTAATAGGACTTCTGGGAATGTAATGACCCTACTGGCAAGCAAACCTTTCAAAGAAGAGAATGCTACCCAAAATATCATATCCCTTAGCACTTAGCACAGTTAATGAAACAGAGTAAGTACCCACTACATGATTGCTGATATATGGACATGGATTGTGGGTGGATGGGTGTATAGTCTACAGTGAGAATGGGAGCCCTTAGAAAGAAGGTGGGACTTAGAGGTTAGAATCAGAGGGACAACATAAAGGCTAGAGAATATTGAAATGAGCATTATTACTTAAAGACTGTTGAGAAAAATAACCTGCTTGAAGCAGAAAACACTGACTAGGACGTAGCAGATGATGTATTTGGACACTGACATCTGAGCATCATGAAATTGATCATTGCCTATTCCCATGACTTCACTGGGTTATGTTTAAATTGGTGCTGTAAGTGCAGGGAAAGTATGAGGAATTTGTTAATGAATCTAGGCCCCCACATACAAAACAAGCTAACTGAGTTGTGTGGTCATTGGTATTCTGTTCTGTTCTTTCTCTACATGAACAGCAACACATGGGAGAAGGGGGCCTAGAGGTGTGGGAACCTAGGAGAAAGTTTCGATTGCCCCATCTCCCCACTTTCTGGACCTAACCCTGGGGAAAAAGAAGAGTCAAGTTTGGCTATTACAGAACCAAAAAGCTGATTAGTATCCAGCTCTGTTAGTTGTCCCCTAAAAGGTCTAGGGAATGTAAAAAAAAAAAAAAAAATTATATCATTTCACCAGCTGTGTTAAGGCAAGTGGCTTAGGTTTTCTGTGCCTTAATTGCGTATATTGGGAAAATAGTAGGATCTCATAGAATTTTGAGGAATAAATGGAATTAATATATTTAAGTGCTTCAATTTAGTGCCTGAGATAATCATTCTATAAGGTTTAGTGGAGGTGATGAAGATGCTGGTGGATATTTGTGAAAATTTATAAAATGGAGCATTGGTTTTTTAGAAAGTGTGTCTTTTGTTTGAAATTCTCCTTCCCTCTTTTCAACCCCATCTCACTCACTCCAGCATGCTAGTCGTTTTATAGTCTCTCGAGCGTGGCCTTGTTTTATTCTCAGGGCCTTGGAACGTGCTGTTCCCTCTGCTTGGGATGCTCATCTCGTGAAGCTTTAAATGGCTGCCTCTTACTCATCATGAAGGTTTCAACTAAATGACACCTCCTCAAGGAATACTTGCCTAACCTTAGATAATTTAGGTCCCTTCCTTCAATGTCTCTCTTCCACATGGTTCTATGTTAATTTTCCCTTCATCAGTACCTAAAATTATCTTATTTATCTGTTTGTTTACAAGGTTGTGTTCCCCACTGTATCCCCAGACCTAGAATATACCTGCATGTATCAAGTGCTCAGTTGATGTTTGTTAACTATCAATTGACTGACTGATTTACTGACAAGAAAAGGATCCCAAAGCACATACAGTTAAAATAGCATTAGTTACAGCTTTAAAGAAGATGTCCCATTCCAAGAAGAGAATATCCCAAGCTAACTTCACATAGAATGACAGCACTAGGCTTTCATGCAAAATTTCATTTTTTCTCTCTCTCTTTTTTTTTTCTGTTTAGCCTTTAGGTAAAAGGCAAACTAGGGGAAGGCATTGGAAGTTGTAACCAGTTGCCTTCACTTAAAAGAAAGTCAAAAGTTGAGAAAAGCTACAAGTCTTTTAGATGCCACTTGTCTATACTCAGCCTGGTGAAATAAACTTGTATCAAAAGCTTGGCGTCCCCTCCCTCCCTTTCCTGTCTCTTCTTGAGTATGAAGAAAAGGGAATCTACACTTGCATTTTCTATAAGTTTAGACCAGGAACCTGTACATGCTAAAGGCTTAATAAATTCTGCTGGTGTTATTACTAGTCTAAAATCCTAAAGAGAACCCAGGGATTGCACATGTTCTAGAGGTATTTCAATTGTGGACTCCAGATTGGAGAGTCAATCTTTGGACCTTCAGAAAACCAAGGTCCAGTTAAGTAATGGTTCTCAAACGTAAAAGGTCAGTTTAAGTAAGTAGGTGCCTAGCTGTTTCTACATCTTAAAAAATTGCTCTAACATCTATATGGTACTTCCTAATTTAGTACAATATTTTAAAATATTTATCTACTGTTATTGTAATTTTTACATTTCTATTTTTATAGGCAAAGGACAATTGAACAGAAAAATGTTATACCCTTTCTCTCCAGCTATTCATGCTGTGAAGCAACCTGTTTTACTGTTTAAACCTGTGTTTGTTCTGTTTCAATTGTGCAGAAGGAAACAGTTCTGGAGCCTTTCAAAAATCAAAGATCTATCACTCAACAGGAGAACATAGCAACCCTAGGGAAGGAAATGATAAAGAATAGCAAAAAATACAGTGCTTCTAAAACCTTATCAGGCTTACGAATCACCTGGGGATCTTGTAAAAATGTAGATTCTGATTCAATATGTCTTGGGTGGGGCCTGAAATTCTGCATTTCTAACAAGCTGTAGGTGATGCCTACACTGCTGGTCCTCAGTATTTATGGATGATACTTCTGGGGTCATATGGCTTGAGAAATAAAAATCACTTGAGAGCATTTAGTACTTACAGTTATAGTGACATAAAGCCACTACTGCTATTTAATCTGAAAAAATGACCATGAATTCTTCCCCTTACATCAAGAGATGGAGCCTATTTCTGCACTCCTTGACTCAGGTTGATCACATGCTTAGCTTTGGTCAACAGACAACATCGATTTCCCAACACAGGGTCAGAGCTGGACAGGAGAGAGGACGCCAGTGCCCTGGTGAGCAGCAGCTCATGGCGTCATGCACTCGAGTCTGAAGGAAGCCTGGGCCCATCACTTCCTGGCCTGGGGACATTTGACACTTGAAAAATGCTGTGCACTGGGACTTCTTGCTGCTCTTGGAGCTCTGTAATCACCACATGATTGCATCCCAGCTAGCCTGCTGGAGGAAGAGAAACTGAGTTACCCCACCTATAGTCAGTCAGCCGGGCCCCAGCCAGCAGGCTGTCTACTGTCGTCTCTGTGAGAGGAACCATCCTGGATTGTCAAGCCTCCAGCTAATTTTCCAGTTGATCACAGACACTTGAGTTAGCAGTGGCTCTCAGTCAACCTGGTCCATATAGAAAATCTTCTCAGCCAACACACAGAACCATGAAATAAATAAATGACTTGTTTTAGCCACATTTTGGGGCATTTTTTGTTGTTTGGATTTTGGTTTTTGCTTTTTATGCAGCCTCTAAAGTAGGAACTGATACTTAAGGAGCAATTAAATGTCTAAGTTAATGGCACATGATGCCATTTGTGCTTTCAGTTCTTCTTCCCTCTTGCCTTCAATCTGGATGATACAATTTTGCCTTTACATAATAGAAATTGATCTAAGTAGTTATTGCAATAGCATTGCAACTACTTTCTATTTTTATGATTAAATTTATTTTTTAAAATTTTATTATGTTAAATACTTTTTAGAGGTTTAGTCACTTGCCCAAGTCACACAGCTTATAAATGGCAGAACAATTTTCAACCTAACAGATTCAGAAATTTCAGTAACTCTTTTCACTAAGTTTTTAGATGTCTCAGTGTCTTCTCCTAAAAATGCAAATATAGAATTGCCTCTGAAGACATGATCTCCAGCCATCACCTTGTTTCATGTTTGAGAAGGTAATATAAAGTCTATCCATAAGGAATAATCTTGCACTCATATGTGATGCTGATGAAGGATACGCTCAACGTCAGCCAGTCACTGACAAAGAGCCCTTAGGCAGACAGATGCCGTCACATGTTTCCTCTGCAGGTTTACTCACTGTCAGGCATCCTCTTCCAGTGTTGGTGATCCTTGACCATCTGGGTGTCCCCTCGAAACCTATCAATCTCAACCATATTTTTTCTTTTTCACAGCCACGTGAAATACATATTAATGACAGTCCCATGGTCACACCTATTGAGTAAAGGCTGCTCACTACAGACTATGGCAATGTTCCTCAATTTTATTAAACTTACCTTCCTATTGAGGTGAGCTCTACCTCTTCTGCCCCCTCCTATTCCTCCATGTTGAGGACCATCACTTTATTTATTTATTTTTATTTATTTTTTAAAAGGTGACCAGTAAAGGGATCTTAACTCTTGACTCGGTGTTGTCAGCACCATGCCCTCCCAAGTGAGCTAACTGGCCACCCTCATACAGGAATCTGAACCCGTGGCTTTGGTGTCATCAGCACCACACTCTCCCAAGTGAGGCATGGGCCGGCTCTGAGGACCATCACTTTAAAAAAGGCTTTGCAAACTGGTATTCCACAAGTTGAATACAGCCTGCAGTATCACTTGCTTAATACTACAGTAGGATTTTTAAAAATGAGAATGACTTTAATCAAAACATGCACTTTGTAGGTAATGTGGGCCCTGCCATTCCTTATCATCCAGCTGCTTCTCATATCCATGTTACCCTACTGGACAGTGAAAACTTTGTGTCTCAGCAGTATTTTAATCTTTCTTGCTGGGATTTGTATCTACTGCCACTGCTATAACCACCAAGCATATTCCTTAGACTCCCTGTCTGGATCATCAATTGCTTACTCTTAGCTCCAAATATTAGAGCTTTGCTTTCACATCTTACTCTTCTTTGCCTCCTCTCCATGCTGGAGCAACCCATCCTATCAAAATAGCTTTAAATTATTTCTCAGAAAATGTTCCATTTAAAAGCTTGTCAATCCTACTGCAGAACTATTACTATGCCTGGCCTGGCCTGTGTATCTCTAATGCTAATATATTCAGCCCCACACACTATCTTACGTGGGGAGATTTTGTAGCCACCCAAGTGCTCTCTTTGCTTCCAGTATCCTTTTTCTCGCTCTTCATGTTCAAGACCATCATCAAAATTCTATTTCTTGCACACACATTTTGGAAATCATATTCCAGGTTGAAAGACTTCCCAAGCTAGCTCTAAACTAACACTCTGTTCTCAGCTCTCCCTACCCCTTTCCCTGCATACCTATGCTCCAGACACACTAGGCATCCAGAATACTCCATAGATTTTTCACAGACTTTGCCTACTGGATAGATTAGCCTTCTCTAAGCATCCATCTGGTCAACCACTCCTCTGTTCCTCCCAGCTCCTCTGGCTGGCCTTGCTCAGTCTCTCCAACCACAGCTCTCATTTACGTCTTTGCCACAGGATGAATCACATTGTGCTGATACTCGTCACTCCACTCCAGATCTGAGAACACTGAGGGCAGAGACCACATTTTATCTAACTGCTTCTCATCAGCTAAACCTCCATTTGACTTAAAACAAACTAACAAAAGCAAATAAGAACAGCAACAAACATGTATGTTAAGTAATTAAAAGGCATTTTCAAGGTTCCTGTAGAAGATTAAGAAATGGCACCTAAGAATGGTAGACAGTTTAAATGAACAGATGAATGCATTCAGCTGGACAGGTTAATTTAGCTCATCACTCATGGATGGTGGGGGATTTCCTACACAAGATATAATCTGCCATTAATGTAAATGGCATTAATCTGCATGACTTCAACTCTAATAAAAGTTTGGATCTTCCTGGGTTAATATTCTGTGCCTATATGTCAATGTAATATAGAGCAGTTTTATATTTAGTTCAGAATCCACAGGCTATCGATTAGGCAAAGATTCAGTTGAGTTAATAAACTCAACTCAACAAGAGTCTCTGTGAACCCAGAACTGTGTCACACTGTACTAAGAAAAGAGGGGATATGTTTACCAGTGCTAAGTGGCAATTTCCACGCTCTTTCTATGTGGTCTCTCATATCTGATCTTCTGATCTTCCATCTTTGGAGGTAGATACCAGAGAGTCCTAAAAGCAGGAAAATAGTAGGTCTGTCCTTAGGGAGTGTCATTGTATCTGTGAGGACAAAATTGACAACATCTGGAAAATTCTATAAAACAAGATAATTGTCAAGGTGTATTAGAGAAAAAAAAAAAACTTACTATGGAACTAAGTTGGTTCCATTATTTGAGAGTAGGATGAGAAGAGAAGATTTGCTAATACCAAGCAAAAGAACTGTAGTTGTCTAGCTAGCCCCATAATTTCTTGGGACCTGACCAAAAAAAGGTTCCTGCACCAGCACTCTGCTATAGTGCTTGAAAATCTGAACATTAGAATCACTTCTTGGTGTGGTGATACCTGTAGCCAATTTAAAGTCAAATGCACCTATGAACTGCAATTAAATAAATGTTTACAAAACTATCCTGGCACATTGGCTTAGTGTTAATAGATATCCCAAATAAATGAGTGAAACTATGAAAAACAAGATTTCTTATGATTGAGATAAATAATGCATTGTGAATCTCAAAGGACAGAACAGAGTCTTGAGCATTTCACAAATATATTTGAATACTCTTACACCCACAAAGTATTTTAAGTAACACTGGATTAAACCATTTTCAGATATTGACACCTTCGTGAAAATAATTTGGCCTGCCAGCTACTTCATAAGAAGAAGGAATCAAATGTTCATGAATTCCCAGAAGGAACCTGGAAGGCCCCAAAGGCCAACCCTCTTTCTGGAGGAGAATTGCTACAGCAGGACGCATGAGGAAATGGGTGTGAGGAGGGAGGATGGTTCCAAGACACCAAGAACAGACCCAGGCAGAGACCTGAGCCAGATGAGGGAGAGGGGACCAAAGGGTGTTTTAAAATCTGTGTTGTGACACGGTTTCTCAAGGAGAAGAGAAAGCAAGAAAAGAGCTGTCGAGCGTGAAACATGTACAACCTTTCAGGAGGACAATTTGGCATTATATTCTTAAAGTCTTTTAAAAGTCCTCACCCTTTGAATACAAATCCCACTTCTAGAATTAACATTTAAGGACATTATCGCCTAATGTGTAAAGGTACATGTAGGAGGGTATTCATCACAGCATATCTTATAATGGTTAAAAAATAGAAACAACCTAATTAGTAAACAAGAGGGGGCAAATTCCAAAAGAATATATACTCAAAATTTAATAGATTATCTGTGGGTGGCTGGATTTTAGCTGACTTAATCTTCATTAAAATTTTACTTTTTATTTTGTTTTTCTCTATTTTGCAATTTTCTATAATAAGAGTGTCCATGAGAAATACATACTTGCCATAGTAGCAACGTGGCAGTAATAAGAAAACTGAGGAATAATGTAGGCAAATTCTGGTAACGTCATAGTGTTCCTGGGAACACAGCCCTAATGCATCTCCAACCCACCTCCCCTCACATGTCCCTTCTGTCTTAACCCTTCCACTATTGGACCTGTGAAGGGACAACATGTTGGACTGCCCTGTCAAATCAATCACCATGCAACTCTGCCTGCTTTGGCAGCCTGCAATCAAAGTCTCATGCCAGAAGTCAGAACACCATTATCTCCTAGGATAAGATGGGAAAAAGCCAGCTGAATGTGCCTAAAGCTAGCACCCATGAGGGCTCTACACCTCCTGCTGTATGATTATGCAACCAAACCTTACCAAGATCCCTGCTAAATGCTAGGGACTGTGATAGACACAGATCTTGCATTGTATTTGTTTAAAATCTAACGGGAAAAAGAAGAAATGATCCAGAAGGGTGTTTTTTTTTTGACCCAATTCCACTATCAAGGGTGGGTAGTCACTTTTGTTTCTGCCCTTTTAGTTCCTTAATTATATAAGTATGGAATCAATGATACTTAGGTTTCTATTTCAGGTTAGACCTTGTGAGTGCTACAATAGAATACTTCTCAACATTTATTGAATTACCTGGGGCTAAATGGTTAAATGCAGACTTGATTCAGTGGTTCTGGGGAGAGGCCTGAGAACCTGCATTTCTAACAAGTTCTAAGGCTGCTGGTCCCAGGTCTACATTTTCATCCATTTAATTCCCTCAAATATCCTTTAAAATAGCCATCATTAGCTCTATTTCACTGACAAAGGAGTGACTTGTGTAGGGTCACAGGGATAAAAAATGGCAAAGCGGGAACCCCAACTGAGATCTTTCTACTCTTTGTCTCCAAGATGTTTAATGTCCCTTTCCGTTCTAAAATACTATAATTAAAAATTACTTCCACACTCACATAATGTAAACAGGACCACAAGATTGGTAAAGGTCAGTTGTTAATGGCATTCAGAAGAATGAGGGACTGCTTTACGTATAGGATGGGGCTATGGTCAGTTAAGGAAACACAGGAGATTTGACATCAACTTGAAGAATAGTTACAATGAAGGTAAGCAAAGATGGAAGAGTATAAAACAGTTAATTCTGATATGGCATTGATCAGAGCACATGCCAGTACAGAGAAAACCTGTGAAGAAGGGCCCCGGACAGCAGGAGAGGGCTCATGAACTTGACTTTCTTGCTTTACTCCCATTACTCACATCATTCATTGAGCAGGGCAGGTGCTTTCTCACTGCTATCCATATCCCTGCCTCGTTTTAAGAGGAGGATAAAGTCTGTTAAGAAGAGTGACCTCCCTTTTTTGATTTGTTTCTCCTAAGCAGATCTCCCAAGAGAAGCCTTAGGGCATTCACCATTAGGCTCCAATGCATCTTTCAAGATAGTCTGGAAAATGCCAGCTGTATAGTATGTGCCCAGAGAAGCAACAGAGTTTATTCTCTCCTTTTGAAATTGTGACACCCACCCTCCCCCAATTCCTCTAAATGTTTCCTTTTAAAGAAAAGCCATGGCTCACTGCTACTGAAAATTAAAGACAACAAAGATCAAGACTGGTGCTAGAGATGACAGAACGTTAAAATCACCACTGCAATTTCTCTTTCCTTCAACATTGACAAAGTACTAATGGAAAGTCCATCCCCAGAATGCAGATTCATTTCACTTTTTGCACTTGCATCTCTTTGTTCACAAACTACTTTGATTAAAATGAACACATTGAGGGCCAGCCCATGGCTCACTTGGGAAAGTGTGGTGCTGATAACACCGAGGCCATGAGTTTGAATCCCTGTATAGAGATCACTGGTTAGCTCACTTGGAAGAGCATGGTGCTGACAACACCAAGTCAAGGGTTAAGATCCCCTTACCGGTCATCTTTAAAAAAAAAAAAAAAAAAAAAGAACACGTTGGAGATGGCCTTCAGTTGAGATGAAATAGGAGAAGTAACGACATAAAAGAAAAAAATATATATATGTGACTCCCCACAACCTCATCCCACTTCACAACATGGAGTACTAAGAAAAAGTAGGAGGATTTATTAGGCAAAGATTAATGCACAAGATTGAGGAGAGATGGAATTGATCAACTTTACCTCCTCCAGGCTACACTTCCAGCCTCTCTAACTGCATCAAACTTGCTTCATGAGCTTCTCTCTTCTACCTCCCTTTAGCTCCAGATTGTGTTTTGGCAATTGGGTTCATACTTCATGTACCCCAGACTTCCTTCCCATTTACTGAGTTCACATTTTCAAGATTCTTATCCTTTCTTACCCCAGAGTGGGGGTCGGGTCTGGTCTCAGTTCCCAATCACATGTTGGCATGATGGTTGGGGGTGGTATGCTTGATGCCCAGCTGCTAGAATTGTTGCTATAGCAGTGCAGCAAGATAGGCTCAAGCTCCTTGCCCATACAAACATGGATAATATCAAGGGTGTTTTCAAAGCATGTAAAGTCTCTCTCATTAGATATCCAACATTGAAGGAGAAGACATTTGCCAATAGAAATCTGTGATTAGCCCAAAAGAAGAGATTGATCAAGTACACACAATAGCCACATGATAATCTGGTGAATCAGATGCTCCCACAAGATAGGTAAAGAGATATGACAGAACAAACACGAGGAAAGAGTGAGCTATTCCTTTTTTTTTTTTTTTTTTCTTTTTTAGTATGTTGGACACTTAGAAGCATGAAATTAAAACTCGTGAAAAACAGCCATATCAACTTGCTGTGGTGACTCAAAAGTTGTCGTTTCTCAACTTTACTGAAACACTTGATTCATGTTGTTCTTATTTAACCTAATTTGCATTGATTTAATCAGTGCTGGTATGCTTTAAATACATAATAAATTGGGATTCTGCAACTTAGATGACTTAGAATAGCGAAATTTCAATAAAGCTCATTTCAATCTGTTAATGTATACAGTTCTGCCAAGGGGTTTAAAACTGTAGAAAAGATGCAAACTTGCCACATTAGAGGTGGGAAAGGTTTAAAGATACCATGCAGATGAAATGATTTGCAGGATAATAATATGAAAAGCAATACACACACATACACACACACACACACATGCACACACACACATATATAGATCTTAATTATAGCCCAGAGGCATCTTTTAAGTTTTGAGTAGCATACAAAGAGGAAAACTCATATATAAATGCAGTGAATTTAATTGTATTCTCTTTTTTCTTGCCAACACTCAACTCTTTTCTGCCTCTCTGTACCAGCTCTACAAATCAAGTGACATCCAAAGTGGGACCTCTTCTTGCCCATTTGGCAGTCTCTGTCATCACTTTGCCAAGCTGCCTGCCTTAGCAGGATTTTCTTCCTAGCAGCCATGGGGATTGGGTGGCTTGTATTTACAGCACTTGCTGAATGGCTGGCCACTGCTTACCCCTGCCTGTGCCTGCCCAATATCTCCCCCACTGCCCCCCACCTCTCAACCCTTTAGAGTTTATGGCTCAATCAGCCGGCTGGCTGTCAGGAATAATTATCTTGGCAAGAGGTGAAACCACTTGATGGTGAAATTGTTTGTCTGTCTGTTAAAATGTTCTGCAGCACTTTGGAGGTGCCAGGATCAGGATGAACGCTGCAAGTGCACAGTCCAGAGTTAGGTAGGAGGCAAGAGTGAAAGAGAGGCAACAATTAAGAATGGCAAGGGAAAAGCACCACCAGGAGGAACTGCCCAATAAATATCTGTGCGAGTTACAAGAGTATGACCTTGGATAATCCCCTGATGCCTCCTGGCCTCAGTTTCATCATGTATAAAATAAAGGGGGTTGATTTTCTAATGTCTCTTCTAGCTCGTAAGACAGCATGTGATGTCTAGGACATTTCAGATTTGTGTTCCTTCCAATTAAATGATGCATCTCAGAGAAGAATATCCAGGGCAGAGCTCAGATGAATGCAAAAGGAATGATTCACGCCCCTCTACATATGACTTTTCCTGAAAAGTACCACCAGTGTTTCACAACTTTGATTCCATTGGTTGGTCTCTTCAGCTTGGATACTAAGGACCAATCCAGTAGGAACTGGATTGTCCAGTCTATCCAACCTGGAAGCTCTAGCAATCTACTCTCATTCCTATCAAAGTGAGTAATACTACAGATAGTGCCTACTTAATTTTAGTTCCTTGGAGGCAGAAATGATAGGAATTCAAAGAGAGGAGCTGGAGATTCACATTTGACTTGTCCTACCACCTCCTTGGACATCTTTGTCAAGAAGGAAGGGTTGCTCACTTCCAGGAGGTTTTCTCAGCCATCTCTGAGGATTTTATTTTTTAACAGATGACCAACAGGTCCCCAACAATAGCAGGGCAGACCCCCTCCAGACCAGTCAGAACAAGAATGAGAGTTCATTATAAGGTCTCCTATATAAAGGCTTGTGAATGGAAATAGGCAAAGTTTTCTTTTCATGCTTAGAGGAAAAACAGCACAATTTAGTACAGTCTCAAAGCTTACTTAGGCGTGTGTGTATGGAAAGGGGTAGGCTGCATTATGATTTAACTACCCCTTCCCTGCACATTCTCTTACAGTGGGGTGTACTTGCAGGGCCTGGTAATCACCATGAACAGCACATTCAGGGCCAGCCCTTTCCGTATCATACACCAAAGGGTGGATCTTTCTTTAATCCACCCTTTTCCCCTTAGATATCATGGAGACTGGTGAAGACCAGGAGCGATCTCAGGCAAGTCTCCCTGTACACAGACATACGTATCTGCCACTGTGGATCTCACACCACGGGGACTGGGCTGGCTTCCCAAACCGGTTGGGTTTGGAAAGCATTCCCTCATCCACCACCAAAAAGGGCTGGCTGACTGTAGAACTCCAGGGCCCGCAAGGGGGAAAAGAAATCTTAGCCAAGACCCACATCATTGCCTTCCTGTGTCTTCTCTCAAGTTGCTTTTCTAAAGCAAAGAACTAAATGTTGGTTTCTCTACAGATTCCTACGTCTCTCTTCTACGTAGACAGCTTTAAAGGGGAAAATATATATATCCCCAAAAGGGAAGGGGGAGAGCACAGAATATTCCAGTTTCCCACTTGAAAACATCTCGTCGTTGATGATGCTACCCTTACCTTCACCCTCCCCCACTCCCCACCCCCCCTTTTTTTGAAATATGGACAAAAAGCTGCAAATGTTTTCCGTTTCATCAAAGGACATATATTACTTTAGTGGTTCGGTAAAATGTTGGTTTTATGCCCACCCCTTTTCCATCTGCCCATGTCTGAGGTGCTCGGGGAAGACGCACAATCGTGAGCAGCTTACGACACTCAGTGAGCTGTAGGTGCCTGTGCAAGCTCGCGCCGCGCACTGCCTGGCGGAGGGAAGGAGCCCGCTCGCCACTCGCCGCTCGCCGAGTCGCCGCCCGCAAAGCATGAGCGAGCCCGCTCCCCGCAGCTGCCCGGGGCGCGAATGGCGGGCGGTCTCGGCGGAGCAAAAGGTGGCGCCGGTCAGGGGTCGTTTCCAATGACGGACATTCACCAGACTGTCAAATCCTGGGGAGTCGCGAGCCCCGAGTTTGGGGTTTTTTTTTTTTTTTTTTTTTTTCACCCCACAACGTCACAGTCCGAACTGCAGAGAGAAAGGACGGAGGCAAGAAGGAGAAGCCCGGAATCCGGCACGTAGTTGGGAAACTTGCGGGTCCTAGAAGTCGCCTCCCCGCCTCGCCGGCCGCCCTTGCAGCCCCAAGCCGAGCAGCAAAGTGAGACATTGTGCGCCTGCCAGATCCGCCGGCCGCGGACCGGGGCTGCCTCGGGAACACAGAGGGGTCTTCTCTCGCCCTGCATATAATTAGCCTGCACACAAAGGGAGCAGCTGAATGGAGGTTGTCACTCTCTGGAAAAGGGTGGGTAAGACACTTTTTAATTAAATTCTTTCCCGAAGATTTTTTTTTTCCTCCCTTTTCTTTGCTGCAGCATCTAACATGGACCAAATCACCATCTCTTTGATCTTTCCGTGGCTGTGAACTTTCTATGCTGCTCAGCTTTCTGCATGCTTAGAGGTGAACGTGTGGTTTTGGGGAGGGGGGGTCCTTCTCGATTTCTCTATATTTATTTGATTTTTGCCCTTTTCTCCCCCTCCCCCGCTTCCCCTCCCTCGGAATAAAATATGATGTAGATTTCTGACCGAGCGCTTCCAATGGACATTCTCCAGTCTCTCTGGAAAGATTCTCGCTAATGGATTTCCTGCTGCTCGGTCTCTGTCTATACTGGCTGCTGAGGAGGCCCTCGGGGGTGGTCTTGTGTCTGCTGGGGGCCTGCTTTCAGATGCTGCCCGCCGCCCCCAGCGGGTGCCCGCAGCTGTGCCGGTGCGAGGGGCGGCTGCTGTACTGCGAGTCGCTCAACCTCACCGAGGCGCCCCACAACCTGTCCGGCCTGCTGGGCTTGTCCCTGCGCTACAACAGCCTCTCGGAGCTGCGCGCCGGCCAGTTCACGGGGTTAATGCAGCTCACGTGGCTCTATCTGGATCACAATCACATCTGCTCGGTGCAGGGGGACGCCTTTCAGAAACTGCGCCGAGTTAAGGAACTCACGCTGAGTTCCAACCAGATCACCCAACTGGCCAACACCACCTTCCGGCCCATGCCCAACCTGCGCAGCGTGGACCTGTCGTACAACAAGCTGCAGGCGCTCGCGCCCGACCTCTTCCATGGGCTGCGGAAGCTCACCACGCTGCATATGCGGGCCAACGCCATCCAGTTCGTGCCCGTGCGCATCTTCCAGGACTGCCGCAGCCTCAAGTTTCTCGACATCGGATACAATCAGCTCAAGAGTCTGGCGCGCAACTCTTTCGCTGGCTTGTTCAAGCTCACTGAGCTGCACCTGGAGCACAACGACTTGGTCAAGGTGAACTTCGCCCACTTCCCGCGCCTCATCTCCCTGCACTCGCTCTGCCTGCGGAGGAACAAGGTGGCCATTGTGGTCAGCTCGCTGGACTGGGTTTGGAACTTGGAGAAAATGGACCTGTCGGGTAACGAGATCGAGTACATGGAGCCCCATGTGTTCGAGACGGTGCCGCACCTGCAGTCCCTGCAACTGGACTCCAACCGCCTCACCTACATCGAGCCCCAGATCCTCAACTCCTGGAAGTCGCTGACGAGCATCACCCTGGCTGGGAACCTCTGGGACTGCGGACGCAACGTGTGTGCACTGGCCTCGTGGCTCAGCAACTTCCAGGGGCGCTACGATGGCAACTTGCAGTGCGCCAGCCCAGAGTACGCACAGGGCGAGGACGTCCTGGACGCCGTGTACGCTTTCCACCTGTGCGAGGATGGGGCCGAGCCCACCAGCGGCCACCTGCTGTCGGCCGTCACCAACCGCAGTGACCTGGGACCCCCCACCAGCTCGGCCACCACGCTCGCGGACGGCGGGGAGGGGCAGCGCGACGGCACGCCCGAGCCTGCCACCGTGGCTCTCCCCGGCGGCGAGCACGCGGAGAATGCCGTGCAGATCCACAAGGTGGTCACCGGCACCATGGCCCTCATCTTCTCCTTCCTCATCGTGGTCCTGGTGCTCTACGTGTCCTGGAAGTGTTTCCCAGCCAGCCTCAGGCAGCTCAGACAGTGCTTTGTCACGCAGCGCAGGAAGCAAAAGCAGAAACAGACCATGCATCAGATGGCTGCCATGTCTGCCCAGGAATACTACGTTGATTACAAACCGAACCACATTGAGGGAGCCCTGGTGATCATCAACGAGTACGGCTCGTGTACCTGCCACCAGCAGCCCGCGAGGGAATGCGAGGTGTGATTGCCCCAGTGGCTCTCAACCCATGCGCTACCAAATATGCCTGGGCAGCCGGGGCGGCCGGCAGGCACCAGGCTGGGGTCTCCTTGTCTGTGCTCTGATATGCTCCTTGACTGAAACTATGAGGGGATCTCTCCCAGAGACTTGACATTTTAGCTTTATTGTGTCTTAAAAACAAAAACGAAATTAAAACACAACAAAAAAACCCACCCCACAACCTTCAGGACAGTCTATCTTAAATTTCATATGAAAACTCCTTCCTCTCTTTGAAGATCTGTCCATATTCAGGAATCTGAGAGTGTAAAAAGGTACCTATCATTGATTTTTTTTTTTGTAAACTAAAATGTTTAAAATAAAATAGCATTTACAGTTTTTACAGACTGTTGTAACTTAAATGAATTGTTACCTGTGTTACAAGAGAAGCAACAGTTAAAATTTCCTTCTGGAGCAGAGGGGGAAAGGGGATTGTCCAGTAGCCAGAGGGTAAATCCAGAAATCCAGGAGAAAAGTAGTCAGATTCAATATAAAATTTCAAGAAGAGTGAACAAAGCTTATTAGTGTAATGATTCAGGTTAATTTACCCCACATGATTAAGGTCTGAAAAAAACCAGCAAGACTCTTTATATTACTGGGGATTGGGGGTGGCAATGTAATCTAACCCAAAGCAAGGGGGAAAGGTGGACTGAGGACTAGGCATCATTGCTCAGCCTTTAAGGCAGAGATCATTGAAAATGGCTTTTAAAAATCAGTGCCAGACAGTTTGTCCTATGAACAAGAAACATTTTTGCACTTAATGTAACCATCTTTCAAATCAACTCAAAATCTCACCCCCTAATGCCACTTGTTCACAATTCTCTTATGCTTTTGAGTCACCAGACTTAGTAGCATTTGTGCTCTTTTTCATACCCTCTGGGGTTAAAGAGAGCACCGCAGCACTTGCTCTCTATGGTCTGGTTGAGGGGAAGGAGGCAGCATTCCAATGTTCAGTGCTGAAAGCTGTGCTTCTGGAGCACATTGCTAAGACTGCAGCAAGCTTAGGCTCCCAAGCAATGACAGCACCCTCCTAGTTACTACGGGGAACGAAGAGATAATCCTACCTTGGGGATAAATGCATATACAGCAATGATCTGTAGCAAGAGACTTTAAGAGCAGACGTGATGCATGAGCCATCGGGCTGGGGTGGGATAGAAGATCATCTTTCCACCCTGTGTTTGAATATGACTGAGATGGGAATAATTTAACCCAGAACAGAAAAGTTGCCTATTCTCAGATTGCTCTTTTGTGTAATGTTCGTTTTTCCTGTGGCTTTTACTTTATTCTGTGTCTAGATTAATGACTGCCCATTCCCACCCTTCATAGGTTTCCAGGTCCATCACTAAGATTTCAGTTTTTTATTGAATTAAATTTAAGAATGAAGAGGTGGTGGTAGTAGCAGTTAGTGGGTGTAGGTAAGAAAAAGTGGAGGGGTGTGTGCATTGGATGGAGGGGTCTTTCCCAGCTAACAATTCAAGCAAATGTATGATTGAAATAAACTGTCATGGATGGCAATGATGAAAACTTAACCAATGTTGCCCATGTCCGGAAGTCCTTCTCTCACCCCTCTAAGTGATACAAAAGACTGGCATCTTTCTTTTTTTTTTTTTTTTTCCCCTTTTATAAGAGAGAAACCCAAATAGCAGGAAGAGGGATGGGAGAAACACACACACCACCATCCCCCCAAATGCAAATGCCTCCAGCAACCACCCTAAAGAGGCAAAATCAGCTTTTTGAAATGTAGAATGGCATCACCAGAAGGTTTACTTAAGCTAAGGATTAAGGATTGGTGATGGGTTTCTCTTCCACCTATGGAGAAACCAGTATACCTAAAAATATTCAAAGAGGCTCTTTCAAGAGAAATATTTTGCAAATGTCCTTAAGATGTTAAACCTTGGGAGACAGCTCTCTCTCTCTCTGTCTCTCTCTCTCTCTCTGTCTCTCTCTCTCCCCCCCTCCCCGCCCCTTCTTACTGACCCGGACACTTCGTCCTGCTTTGCTTAGCATTAAAACATGACATTATGGCACACACCATACACACAAAACCCATTAAGACTGTTTAATGTTCTAGAAAAGAGGTGTTTTGTTTGATACCTTGAAGAACAGGTTTTGGTCTACTTCAAGCATGATCATTTGGGGTTGCCGTTCTAAAAAGGATACCACTCAGGGCATGGGCAGCAGGAACAAGTTCTCTCGGGAATGTGCTTCACATCTATAATTAAATCCCACTAGAGACCATCGGAAAAAACAGCATACTGTTTTGGGGAAAAAAAAATCCCAAAGCATGGCAATTGAAGGAGGGCTTCTTGGATTCCACTAACTTAATCTCCTCATAGGAAGGCTACAAGAATACAGTGCCAAAAGCTGCTGTGGCTTGGTGCATTAAATAAAGGGCTGTGTTGGTGTGCTTCTAGGAAAAGCTTCCAGAAGCAAAATCTTTCTGGCAAATATCAGAACCACAGGTCTCCCTGACCCCCTAGAAATATGGTTATTGGAAACTAGTTTATCTCCCATCCCCCAAGACTTTTTTTTCTTTCATTTTTTTCCCATGTGGCCATGAAAAAAAGAATAATCATGCTTTTATTTTATGCTGCTACCCCCGCATCCATCCATGGCTAAACATATGTTGCAGATCTTAAGTCTATGTAAATCTAATGAAAGATACTGGAAAGAGGAAACTACAGCTTGGGACCTTAAGAGCAAGTGATGGCCATAGAGAGCTGTGTTCATATTTTGTGTGTGTGTTTGTATGTTTCTGCATTGTGTGTCTTTGTAGGCAAGCAAATATGTTTTCTACACAAGCAGGAATTTAGCTCACATCATTTCATGTCCATGTGCCTCTTGCTTTGGAGAATGGCAGAAGAGGGAGAAGGCAAGAATAAGGGAAAGCGGTAGTTTTAACTAAGGTTTTGTGAAATCTTTTCTTTCTCAAATTACTTAATCTTTAAGCTTCAAGAAACTTGCTCTGACCCCTTCAAGCAAACTACTGAGCATTTAAAAGAGAATCGAATTTTTAAAGGTGTAGCAACTGTTTTTGTTCTTCCCACAGAGGGTGCTAATCTTATTATCCTGTGTTCTCTGAAAAGAACTTAAGGCCACAATTCACGTCTCATCCTGGGCATTGTGATGGATTAACCCTCCATTTGCAGTACCTTCCCAGCTGATTAAAGTTCAGCCATGGTTTTTTGAATATTTATATAGGAAAAAAGTCTTTCCAAATGACAAATGATACCCTCACACTAGTCTTAGCCCTGATAGTTTTTTAGGTTGTTCCAGAGGAAGCAGGTTAAATAAAACCCATCTTTTGGCTAACCTCAGAGAAGAGAGCCCCTAATGCTCAGACTTCAGCCATGATAGTTGAGACCCCCTATCCCACAACACACCCTATGCTTCCAAGACTGCAAAGTTACCATTGAAAAGAAAAGGTCATTCCAGTAAAAGGAAATGGGTTTTTTAAAACCATTTTTTATATTCTTTCAAGTTCTTCAAAATATAAGGGTGCCTTACCTTTTCTCCCTGCCTTCAGGAAGGCAGACATCTGGTGTGACTTAGCATCAACAACACATGTATGAGAAAGTGTAAGTAATTAGAGGGGCAAACGCCACGTTTCATCCCTCCCAAGTTTTCTAAGCAACTGCATGCAGCTTACTGGTGACATTAAGGGCCACCTGTATTTCTGGTTTATATTAATTGACTTGCCTACAAGTTCGATACTTATTCTATCTGGCATGGTCAAAATAAAAGTCATCAGGTTACTTCTCTCAAAGAGAAAATTATTGAAGGACCAGAAACTGTTTCTGTTTTGGAGAATGGGTATCATAATATTTCAGAGTCATCAAAACAAACATCAATTTTCTCCTCTAAATGGGTGGTTATGTTGGTTGATTTAGGTTTGCAATTGGTGGAATGTCAAATAAGGAATTAGCTAGAATATGACTATTAAACAGGCTCCCGAAGTATATGTTGAGAGAGGTTTAGGAATATACACATGCACATATCCATCTATCTATCTTCACATATATAACTACACATACACATATGCACACATATACATATATATAGTCGTATACAAACACATACCCAAACACACACACACACCCACATTACATAACTAACTTCCAGCACTAATTACCCTCCTACTTTCTTCTTCTGTGATCAAACTTTTACTCAGGAAAGAATGTGGTCAAATTAGTCACAATTAAGGTATGAAGGGCTGATACGGCTGATGGTGTCTTCAGGCATTAGTTATGAGCTAGTAGGTGCTTTGCAGGCTGGGGATCTTCTGGGCTTTTCATGCCACACAGAGGGCATACCTCCTGTCTAATGGTGAGAACAGCAAATGACAATGCATTCTTTCAAGAGTATTTTCCACCTTGGGGATAAGAAATGTATTTTTTCATTAAAAAGTGCCCTACTCTGATTTTTCTTTTTTTTTGCCTGACATTCAGGAGGCAAAATTCTTACTTCTGACTAGGCGCCATCTCCTGGCCTTCCTCAATTGGACACAATTTTTGAAGACTTTTTTTTGTTTGTTTGTTCAAAGTAAAGGATATGGCTACTGCATTGTTAAGGTTTAGACCAGACACATAAATGAGATGGAGAAATGAAATTTACTGAGTGGTTACTTGGTATGGGTGCCTTTATCTACCTAGGTCTCAATATTGTGAGGGAGGCACTAGCAACCTTATATTTACTTGAGGAAACTGAGACTTAGGGAGGTTAAGTACTGTGTACAAAGTCACCCACCTAGTGATTGGGAGCACTAGTATTTGGTTTGGTAACCTTTTCATGACACCCTGTTTCTTTTTTACATGAACAGTTGTCCCCCCACACACACACCCAGCAAAAAGCCTGGGACTACACTGGGCACAGGGCACATGCTTAACACATTCTTGTTAAATACTCTGGGTACAGTGCTTGAATTTTGACCATGACTTTGTTTGTTCTGGATGCTGGTAATTGGTAATACAGGGCTCTGCCAACAGAGGAGACCTCTCACAGGCTTCCAGGAGAAAAAATGGCCAGTAATCATCCAGTCCAACCTCTTACCAGGGGATTTTGGACTTGGAGAGAGTAAGATAATGGGCATTCATATGTTACTATTAGGGATTTATCCACATTTCTGTCTTGGTGATTAAATGGACTATTTCTATGGTAGTAGTTATCAACCAGGGGCAAATGTGCTCCCCAGTGGACATTATTTGATAATGTTTGGAGATATTATTGATTTTCACACATGGTGGTGGTGAGAGGTGTTTCTCATGTACAGTTCATGCATATTGCTAAACATCCTACAATGCACAGGACTTCCCCCGCATCAAAGAATTATTTGACTCCAAATATCAAGAGTGCTGAAGTTGAGAACCCTTGCTCCATAGTGTAAAATAATGATGCCAACTAAACCAACACGTGCCCCAGCTTTACATGGAGTGGTCTTTCTGAGTTAGCTTTTGGTACACCTAGATCTATTCTTTTTTTATCTTTCTCTCTTTTGCCAGGGAACTGGAAGTCTAAATTAAAAACCCTCAGGTTGGTTGCTAATCAGCAAAAGGACCCATAGTTAGCATGCTTCTCAAAGAACATATGGCAAAACTTAAATTAACTAGGACAAAACTAGTTAGAACTCTCAACTGACCCACTTTTTCTTCAGCAATACCTCATTTAGGAAAACAGAGAACAAAAAATCAAGTTAACAGTGGAGATTTAATTAACAAGGAGGAAAATGAGAAACTTGATATTCCTTCCAGGAGGTGTTCTGGAGTCTGAACATGCAGCCCACCTGCCTGTGCTTTTTCCTTCCCCAGCCAAGACTGGAATTTCTCTGAGGTGGGAATAAGCCTCCGTTTAAAGAAATCAACGTGCTTAGTCTACTGAGCAGGTGGACATATTAATCAGGTAAATGATCTCAGACCTTAGAAACAGGATGATCTAGAGATTCAGGCATTGCAAACTGAAATCTATTTGGGGCCAGACAGGCAACATAGATGAGTGAAGTTCATGGGCAGATGAACATTATAAGGGACTGGAGAGTTCGCTTAAAATAATGCAATTTACATTTGACTGGTCCTGGATAATCAGAATATTTCTGCAGGGCAGGTTGAGTGAGTGCTCAGGAAGAAATGGGGTCTAGAAGTCAGAAGTCGTGGTCTTTAGACCAGGTACTGATACTCACATGGGGTCATCTCTGAATCATCTCACCGCAGTTGGTCTCTGTCTCTTTGCTGTCAGGAGGACTCACCCAGGTGTTCCTAAACATCCTGCCAGTTCTGGGCTTCTACTTTACCAATTTATCCCAACAATAAAACATGAAACAAAAGTGGTTTTCAAGCTAGTGTCACTTAACCAGAAAATTAAAATTCCCCTGAATTCCCATTCCCCAGACATTCTGAGTCATCAGACTTGCCGGCATATGAATGAGAAAAGGTAGATAACAAAACCACCCAGAGAAAGACAGGGGCTGCAGAGAGGTAGGTGGTGAGGCTGGAAAACAGATGAGAAGGCTCAGGCATGTGTTAGTGGGAAAATAGGATTTTTTGAATGTGCAGGCAGAGATGAAAGGGAGTCCTAGAGAGACACACACTCACCCACACGTGAGACCCGAGACACAGGACGTGCTACGAAGTAGGACCAATTGAAAAAGCTGGTGGGTGGCAGGAAAGAAGTACAGGACTCCTAAAATAACTTACTATATTGTGAGTGAGTGGCCACAATTGATATTAGCAGTTGAGAGCCTTTCAGTAAAATGAGGGGGGTGGGGGGTGAAAAGATGAGAAGGGAATAGACAAAAAAGAAAAGGAGAGCAAGAGGAGAGAGTTTCAAGATTTGTGCTTTATATTGCTCAAGTAATCATCATAAGTAGCTGTGACACACTGACTCAGTCCTTTTCACTCATTTCTTTCTTTATTCTGATCTACTAGGTTGGCTAATTGCTGCTTCTCAGTGCAATGTTGGAAAGTCATTCCCCTCTTCCCCCTGCTTTATGAGAAAAAATAATTCATTCTTTAGCTGCATCTTCCTTCTCTTTTACCCAGTAAGGAGAGTATGTCTCAACCCTGGCTGCACACTGGTCCCACTTGGGAGCTTTAATGAATACTGATGCCTGGGTCTTATCCCAAGAGATTTTGATTTAATTGGTCTGGGGTGCGGCCTTGATGAGATTTGTTTAAAGCTTCCCAGGTGATTCCAAAGTTCAGCTGAGGTTGAGAAGCATCGAGCCAGAGGGTCACGAGAGTCACAGCAGATGCAGCTCAGCTGTCTACAAGATCAACGAACCTGACTGCAGCTCTTTAAAAATACATGGTTGGGTTGGTGGCTGGGCTGGATGGGGTCAGGGTTAAGTGAGGCCCCCATTAACTCCACCTTTGGCACTGGTATGAGAAAGATGTGCAAGCATAGGTGCTTAGAACTTGTTTCTGAGCACTCTATTTTACAAAGTGCTGTTTCCAATTATTTTGTTTTCATTCTCCCACAATCTCACAAGGCAGATATAAACTTGTCCCATTATTAAGACTGAGATCAGAAGAGGTTCAGCATCTTGCCCGAGGTCATTGCTACTGCTGGGGCCTGGCACTTAGAACTGCCTCTTCTAAATTCTTTGTTTTCTTCTCTGATTGGTTGTGTCATGATAAGGCAGAGCCCGTACTGCTCAAAATACACACATCAGTAACTCTTCTAAGAGGAGACCTGGAAAGCACGTTGTGCACACACTCCTACACCTTCTCCTCCAACTGGAGTCTACAGTTACAAAGTTTGGCATCAGAGTCTCACCACTGCCCCTTCTGTGTCCCCACCCCCACCCCATGTATGGCACTTCCCTCTTTGCCACAGGAGCCTCTATGATGCCCAGGAGATGTCCAAATAGATGTAAGTTCATTCCAAATGCCTCCAGCACCAAAATATTCCCCTTTCCCACTCAACCCACTGTCATCAACAACTTTTCTACCAGCTCTTCCAAGAATGTGAAAACCTGATCCTAGCAGGACATTGATGGGTAGTAATAATTCCACCCAGAGATTTTTGTAGCTAAAACAAGAATCTTTGGGAGAAAAAAAATAATTCTGATGCTAGAATTTCAGGCATTAAAATAGCTGAGTGACATACATTTGGACAGGAGATCTTGCCTCGTTCTCCCTAAATGAAATAACACAGGCAAATGCTCACATACAACAGCAAGTTTGCCAACAGTTTACGGGGCTTAAAATAAAACCAGAATAAAGATTGGGTCTTCTAGCATATTTTACCTCCTTAAACCAATGTCCTTGTTAAAAATCATGCATTTTTAGGTGTTCATCATTAGTGTGTTTATCTTCAATTAAGAATTCTCAATATTGCAAACTAGACCTGGCAGGGATCTTTAACTCAGAGATCTTGTAGGCAGCCTTGAATAAAAGTGAGAAGGCTCAGCCCACGTGAGAGTTAGATTAGTCTGCCATAGGAAGGTCTGGAAAAGCCAAGTTACACACAATTAATGGAACAATGCAACAATCTGTCTTCAGCTGGCCAAGGCAATCCTGTTATTTGTCCCTCAGCTGCAGAACAACCATGCACTCTGTGATTTTGTCTCACTGTCTCTGCTCCGTGGCAATTGCATTTGTGGTGCAATCTATATTTCCCTGCAACTGCATCTGTAGTTTTAAAATTTTTACTCTAAAAATAATGGTCTTTCTTGGAATTCAGCATCACTCCTTTTGCTTGCTGCCCAGACCATTTTTATCTGAGTCTCTAATATTGATCCTTTTGTGCACATGATTTCAAAAATCATAAAGGTATGAAAAGAAAAGAACAAATGTAATGTAGGGAGGAAGAGGAGAAATTGCATTATAACTGAAATGCAACTAAGGAGAACATATCACTCATTTTATGTTAGTTCTAATTACATTGCTCAACTCATTCAGAGTAGCACAACATTTCTTGTTCAGGGATTAAGTCGACATTTGTTGAGTGAACTAAATAGAACCACTAACTTGTAAATGACTGCACCTATGAAGATGAAGCATTTGCAAGAGGCCTGTGCTGGCTGTCACAGGTCTGCCAGAATCACCTCCCGCGTACAGAAGAGACCTCCACTTCATCCCAGTCCATTTATAAATGGCAACCCTTCCCACTACCCATGGGAGTGTTTATTATATATTTTACTTACTGGGTGCCTGGAAACCTGCTAAATCCTTAACATTTTCTCATTTAAACCCTGCAACAAACCTTCATTCCTCCTTGTCCAGAGAAGTATTAGCATTCTTAATCTAGAAATAGGTAAACAAGGTTTAGGGAGGTTCAGTGACATGCCCAAGGTCAATCACCATGGTAGGATGTGTCAAGGGAAACACACTGCTTGGGTTCCAATTCTGGCTGAGTGACTTTGGCATGTTTTCTTTCTGATTCTCAGTTCCTTCATCTATAAAATGGAGATAGGATTGTTATGAGAATTAAATCAGTTGTTATTGAGAATTAAATGGTTTATTCTTTGTCGGGTGCTTAGAACAGTGCCTGGCACATGGCAAATGCTAGATAAGTATATTTTTAATAAAAGATAAACAAACCAAGATCACACAGCCAGGAAAGGACTGAGCCAAGACAAAACCAGGTCTTTTGTACTTCAGTTTTCTTCTGTGGTAGGGCGATGCCCCAAAACCCGAGTTCCTGAAAGCATTGGGACTGAAAGGAGAGGGCTAAGGAGATGGAGATGGGAGTCTGGATGATCCCAAAGGCACCCATGGCTTCCTTCACAGCTCCCCAGCTGCCCCAGGGCTTAGCCAGTATGCAACTCACTGACTGTGTTCTGGTGCCTAATTGGCTTGGCTTTATCACTGGTCAGGAAGCCCTGGCCAATCTTCCCCACCAAGGGAGTATATGTGTGTGCATGTGCACAAACATTCTTGTACACATGGGGGGTCTGAACCGTCTTTTAGTTTTTACATGGCCCAAAGGCTGGTGGCCAGCTCCAGGAAGAAATGTCCACGTGGGTCTTTGGTGATACAGCAAAAGTCATTTCCACCTCTGAGCTGTTTGCTATCTGTAGTCAATTTCTGAAGGTGGGAAGCCACTACACAGATTGCAATTGTTATCTAACTCCCAAACTCTTAATATCGGCAATATTAGATCATCTGGCCCCTGGGACACTAAGCACATGTCTTCAGATGTAACAGATTTGCTGATGTTTATTTAAAGAAGCTTTTTCTTTGTGTACTAACAGCCATGGTCTGATGCTGCTCAAGCTAATGTAACAGAGGAAGACGTACACATCCGAGGTTGACCCTCTCTTCTGGGAGAGGAGGTCCTGTATCAAAAGGCAGAATCTATGTTCCAGCTTTGCCACTAATTTGCTCCTGGCCCTTGGGCAAGTCAATTCCACCTGTCCAGGCCTATCTTTGTTACGTCTGTAGCGGTGAATCCTGGCTTTCCTTCTAGTTGTCTGAATTGGAAGTCAGGGTGTGAAGTTAAGGAGGGGGAAGGAAAGTAAGAGCCATTTTCAACATTAGCCTTTGCTGTCACTTATCAACAGGCAAAGTGGTGAATTCATCAAACTTTTCCCAAGGGAAGGCTCCAGTGTCCCTAGAGACCTACCCAACCCCACAAGTAGGAACTACGGTCAGAGTAAACATTCTCTTTTACACCTAGGGAATGATACTGGAAGTTGAATCTGTCTCAGGTCACACCCTGTTCCTTGTGATTTACTCACAAGAAGGGGTAAAGCATGCTGTGCCCCAGCTTTGGACAGGAATATTGGGAATACTTTGGCCAATACATGAATCTATACAAGGGGTCTTCAAAAAGTTCATGGAAAGATTCATATTATCTTTTAATTTTATTTTTCCTCCAACTTTTTGAAGTACCCTTGGATTCCAGGAAAAGCTGTAGCTGCTGGGAAATTGAGGACTAATTAAAACACTTCAGTTTAGTGTTTTGTGTCTTTACTGGCTTGTCTTGTTGTCTGTTTTCTCCTCCCCTCCCTCCCTCTCTCCTTTCCAACACCTGTCCTTCTTTCCTTTTTTTCTTTACCCAATACATAGTTATAAGCTGCACCATGTATCCTCAACAGGGGCAATATTGCACTGAGGGGCAAAAACTGCTTCTTGTGTAGGTGAAAAAAAAAATCTTACTAATTTTATGTATAAAGCACATATACATATATAGTACACATATAGTACATTTAATATCGTTTTAATATCCAGGGTGAGAGAGTGATCAGAAAAAGAATGTCTAAACAGTTTTCTTAGAGTGGGGGATAATGAAAAAAGGCTGGGAAATACTGAGGTAGACAATGATTAATACGGGGAAGAGATAGCAGCAAGACATAGAAGCTTGATGGCAAGTCACCAGTGGAGGCTTTGAAGTCAAAGGCAGTCTGGGTACTTTGCTACTGAAAACTGGGCTTCAGGGCTTATTTGGACAGCACAGTTCCATGTGGGGGACTTGGTCTTATCAGCCCCTCGTGCACTCAACACATCCCAGAGTTGTCTTTATTTGGAGGCTTCATGATGTGTTAAAAACCTATTGGGTGTGGAATTAATAGAGCCCTAGTCCTGCCTCTGCTGTTCACTGGCTTACGTAAATCATCACCTTTCTGAACCTCAATTCCCTTGACTATAAAATTCAAAATATAATCCCTGCTCGTCCTGTTTTATAAGGATCTGGTAAGGATCAAATGAGATAGTGTGAGTGACAGACTCAAAAGCCGTGAGGTCCTATGCAAGTTTTAAGGCATTGGAAGATCAGGGGGGATGGTGATGGGAGCTGTGTGGTTGGCGACCCACACAGTGTGACCTCCCAGGGTCACACACTTCAAACTCTCCTCCACAGGGACTTAAATTCCTGCTGTTTGTCACTAGTCTGAATTAAGTCCCTCACGACTCCTTGGTCGAGCATGTACGTAGCAGGGAGGCAACTAGACTGTTCGCTCCATGACAGGAAGACCCTTGTTTCACTTGACTTTCCTGCCCTGTAACACAGAGTCTGACCCAAGTAGGCCAAATGGCCTTAGGCAGCTCTATGAACCTCAATGTCCACACCTTTAAAATGGGCACACCAACATCTACCCTTCAGGTTTTTAGATAGATGATCAGAGACCATTCAGTCTGACAAAATGTTGGTCAACAGTAAATTCTCAATCGATATTAGTCCTGCCCCTGTCCCATCATCAACGTAGAGTCACAGGTTGTGTTTCTATAAATAGACCTGGGGAAAAGTGAAGGATATTAGGAGCAACTGCTTTCTAGAAGCAGAAACTAAGAAGAGGCTTTAAGAGGTTAATTTAAAGAGAACACCAAACTGGAAATACAAAAATTACCTCTACAGAGGAGAGAGCTGGGCTAGAAATTAGCAAAGCAATAGTGTAGAATAATTAGCAGAGTAAATGGGTTGAAGGAGAGACAGCATCCTCTCTATGCTAGTTGAGGTCAGCTGGAATGCTTAGTTAAGAAGGAAGTTAGAAAGATCCCCTCATACAAGACCTGCCACAACAGATGCTCTGAGGTTCGCCCCAAGTGAATGCCTGTTTTTTTTTTTTCTTTTTTAATAGAATGATTCTTCCCAGTTGTGTCAACAGATTCAATCCCCAGTCCTCCTTCTCTGAGCACACCTCTCTCCAGCAGCATATACCTGCTAGATCCGCTGAGAGCTTAAACAGAGACTTCTGGAAGAAGCTGGAAACAGAAGTCCACCTTGGTTCAATTACAATCACTTATTGCAGCATATCATTGCCATCAAAAGTGCACGCGTTGCTTTTCCGAGCCCTTATGCACAGGCTACCATGTGGTCTCATACCTGCTTGCCCATGAGACACTATGTTCTTGGACATCACAGCCAAGCAGGCCTGAACTGCAGCAAAACACAGCATCACATTCAGCTGCAAGCAGAATTCAGCTGCAGCAACCTGCTGGGCTCCACCGGTTTATCCAGGGCCACCAACCCAGAAGAACTGGGATGAAAGCAGATGCGAGAGAAGGAAAGGATCTGTTTTTGTTTTTATTTTCTATCAGGCCCAGCTCTTTGGGAAAAAGAAGATTCGAGCTCTGAGCTCCAAGCTGGTGCCCTGCCAAGCCTCCTCCCCTCCCTTCTTAGTCCAAGCACTCCACCGTCTGTGCAGACTGTATAACAGCAATTTCTGGAAACAGGCCGAAGAATCCAGGCCAGTCTGGAGGCAGTGGATTCCTAGTGTCTGTGTGGTGGGGTTTTAGGGATTTCATTTTTCACCTTAATTCTTTTAACAACTGCCAGCTCTTTGAAGCACATCTGTTATCAACAGCTTCTGTTTGTAAAATGAGACGGAAGGTATCCTCTCCAGAGAAATTCCTGAATCTTCTCTGTAGTTCAATGCTTCTACTGACAGTTTGGCTCACAAAGTACAACTGTGGTAAATATTAAAGAATGTTAATACAAATGAGATAAAATACCTAGGGATCTTTTTTTCCCACCAAATTCTGCTTTGCTCACTACTAAAGTTTATCTTGACAGGAAATTTACTTCTCTGATCCACATCGTTTCCCAAAGCAATTTTCCAACAGCAAACATAAATTTCTGGTGATCGCTAAGAGGTTTTCAATCCCTGTGCTAAAGAGGTGATGGGGTTTCAACTGTTTGTCTCACCTTCAGGTAAATATCACTCACTTGGGACACTATCTCTGGGGGACCCTGGGCAGCAACTAAGGGTGAAGGCCTGGAAATGAGTCATTGGGTTTTCAATATAAACAGAGTTGGTAGGGGGGGATGGTTTGAGTATCAAGATTGAATCTTGAGAACAGAATTAAGCCATTAACTGAGAAAATAATTCCGCACGCCCACATCTCTGTGCCTTCAAATGGAGGGAAGCACTAAGTAACTGTAATGCCTTTACCTTGCGCTGAGCTTTCAGCTGGTCAACACAGATTGCATTTATACCCTATCGGACATGTGAGTTAAGCACATATCATGAAGTAAAATCTGTTCTCTTCTCTTTGTTGTGTTTGCTTTGTCCTCAGCCTTCAGGGCTCTAGAGAATGAAAAACAACTGAGCTTTGTAACAGATCAGACCTACACATGCATCTCAGCTCCACCATCTACCAGCTGTGTGAATTGGGACAAGCAATTCAATTTCTGTTCATCTACAGGTAGTTTAAACTTTCTACCCTGAAGGTGTTGGCAGGATTAGTATTAATGTATGTAAAACATTTTGCACATGCTGGGCACACAATGAGTGTTCAGTAAGTGTCATCAAAATCATCACCATCAATAGCATCCTTGTCATCATAATCATTACTCTTGGTACCAAGCATATCTATTGCCAGTGAAGTACATTTTGTCTGTACACAGTGAATCTCCTTTAAAATGCTATTTGCAATAGAGTGGAATTCAGACTACGAACCTCATGTTATGGAGTCACATAAAATAATATATATGACAGCACTTTATAGGTTGTAAAGTTTGATGAAAACATAAGACATCATTAGGGGGTCTTTCTGTTGTATCCAAACCAACCTCAAGATGCTGAAGTCATTTCTGTCACCCTCCCTATGCCCATGCCTTCCCTTTCTGATCCTTTCTTTTCTACTCATTCAAACTTTCACTATGACCCAACATCCAGTTCAAGTTCTAAAGACATCTATGAAGTTTTTCCTGATGCCTTCAGCTCACCATGGTCCTTCCTCTTATCACTAGAAGGTGTTAGAATAGTCATTGTCCCTAGCACCCATATTTAGCAGTCGGGGTTGCCCCAGGACATCTCTTTTTATTGTTTATATTATTAATTTACTTACAGACCATGCCTATATATTTTGTATCCAATTATATACTATTCCTGTCTGGGGACAACTGATTTGCATAAATTCAGTTAGTTTCTAGGCACCATAGGTGAAGCAAGGAGAGCAAGACATGGCCCTACTCTCAAAGGGTTTACAGACTAATCAGATGGGTACAATGTCTATACATATGATGACAACCAAAGATAGAATATGATGCATACCATAACACAGGTGTAGCAAGGTCCTCTGAGGATACAGCAAAAGGAGAGGGTTTTCTTGGTTCAAGGAAATGGGTAGGAAGTTGAAGAGAGCGTGACAAAGAAGGTGGACAATGCACTGTGTTTAAGAAGGTGGATGGAATTTGACAGGCAGAATGGAGAAAAAGGGCCTCCCAAGAGAACAGTACATGATGTGCAATAGCCTGAAGGCTGGCAAGTGAAAGGAAGATCAGCCAAGAGCACTGGTGAAGTGCTCAGCAGCATGTGATGATTTGATTTTTTTAAAGTGGATACTTAATCAGCAGGACAATCTCAAATCTAATTTTGTTCTGTTTCAATAAAGAATGTATCCTATCTGTAACAAGATGAGTCAGTGAGAAAACAACTAACCACTCTTATATCCTTTGCCTACACTCATTGTTAGAAGGAGAACAAAGTCCAGAGTGGTATTTCCTAAGGCCCCCTGAGGAAAGAATCATCTCACAAGGAAAGAAACAGAAGGAAGTACTTGACGGGAGTTGCTGGAGCATCCAGAGCAAAAAGAGTTTTACAAAACATTGTCTGAGATTGGAAGGAAACTGCAGTTGCAACCAGCAGGGATCTGGGGAGGTGGCAGGTCTCCATAAGGGAATGGTTATGAGGAGCTCCTAAGGAGGCTGGGTCATGGGCACCAGTGTGTCCATCCTAAGAAGACTCCATTGCCCAAAGGTGGCAGGAAGTAGCAGTTCTGCCTACCTTCCGGGGACAGTGCAGACACAGACAGTAGCAGGTAAGTGGAAGTCAGTGGCCTGAAGGTCAGAGTACCATTCCTGAGAGTTCTGGACCAATACTAGCCCTCCAGGAACATTACACAATCAAGACAGGTTCACATGGTAAGATAATCTTTATAGTGATTGACAGTCAATTTCTCTGGTAAGAGAGAGAGAGTGTCAAGTGGATTCGATGCGATTTTGAAAGAAAAAAAAAGGCAAGTGAAATATTTTTACCCTTGCTGTAAGGTAAATTTTATACCCATTGCATTGACTATTATCACACAAGCCACACCTGCATAACACCAGGCATAGAGCGGTGGCTGAAATGTTACTGGTGTCATTTATAAATTTGTGTTTGGAGGCTCATCAGTGAGATCATTTAATTCCACATCAGACTTTGAATGTCTGATGAATATCCTCGAGAGGACCCTGATTTGTATTTCCACTGGGACTCTTGGTTTCTCTGAGTTTTATTTATTTGCATGAGTACACAGTGGGCCCATTGGAAAAAAATAAAGGGACATATTGGGACTAATGACTGGGACCCCAGACTATAACTCTTGTACAAAGACCAGAAGAAAGGTGATCATCAACCTTTCCATGAATACCCTGGGAGAAAAGAGAAATCATTCTGAGGTAATAATGTCAAGACATGCAGGCTTGATCTTGAGGTGTTGGTTGACTGTCATCAGGGATGGACACACTTGTGTATGATGCTGGATGCCCTTCTCAGTGTCTCTAGATCCAGACTGAGAGTAAAAGTTGTGGTAAGAGAGACAGCAGTGTGGTAGATGCTATTGGCAACTAGCCCTTTTCCATCTTCTTCATCCATGATGGCAGAGTCTGCCACATGATAAAGGCTAACAATGTCGTACACTGGTTTTACCAGCTTCCTTGAAGCCATGTTGTTTTAGTCCATTTTGTGTTGCTATGACAGGAATACCTGAGACTGGGTAATTTATAAAGGAAAGAGGTTTATTTGGCTTACGATTCTGGGACAGGTGCATCTGGCATGGGCCTCAGGCTGCTTCTACTCATGGAGGAAAAACAGCAGGCAGCCGGCGGGTACAAGCAGATCACATGACGAAAGGAAGCAAGAGAGAGAGAGAAGGTGCCAGGGTCTTTTTAAGCAATGAGCGCTTGCGGGAACTAATAGAGTGAGAACTCACTCATTAATCCCCCCTCCCCCAGGGAGAGCATTAATCCATTCATGAGGGATCCGCCCCCATGACTCAATCAGCTTCCAGCACTGCCACATTGGA
>NW_007730773.1:31366-34756 GCF_000696425.1 Galeopterus variegatus | reverse complement strand
TTGGCTTACGATTCTGGGACAGGTGCATCTGGCATGGGCCTCAGGCTGCTTCTACTCATGGAGGAAAAACAGCAGGCAGCCGGCGGGTACAAGCAGATCACATGACGAAAGGAAGCAAGAGAGAGAGAGAAGGTGCCAGGGTCTTTTTAAGCAATGAGCGCTTGCGGGAACTAATAGAGTGAGAACTCACTCATTAATCCCCCCTCCCCCAGGGAGAGCATTGCGAGCGCTTGCAGGAACTAATAGAGTGAGAACTCACTCATTAATCCCCCCTCCCCCAGGGAGAGCATTAATCCATTCATGAGGGATCCGCCCCCATGACTCAATCAGCTTCCAGCACTGCCACATTGGAGATCAAATTTTCATATGAGTTTTGGAGGGGACAACACATCCAAACTCCATCGCATGTCATGATTGGGGATCAAATTTTCATATGAGTTTTGGAGGGGACAACACATCCAAACTCCATCGCATGTCATGGCTGACAAAGTAGAACAGATGATTGCTGGAAAACTTCTCAGTAATATTTTGCTCCCAGAATAAAAACAATGATGTATATAAGGAAATTTCCCTTCCGTTTTACCCATGGACAACCATCTTGAGTCATGCAATGAACAAACACAGGAATAAATGGGATAACAGAGCTGAAAATGGAAAGAGACTGGTCTTTGATGACTTTACTGTGCCCCTGAGTCTAGCCTGGGGCATCCACCTCTTGACCTATTGCTATGTGAGATAATAAGGAACCATCACTCAAGCCATTGAAAACTGAGTGATTCTATTACTTGCAACCACAAGCATCTTAACTGATATGACAAAATTTTAGATGGAATGGGATAGAGACAGGGCAGTTTAGCAATCTAAAAGCTTGAGACCAGTATCTTAAGAGAGAAAACAACACCTCTCAGGGGACAGGGTTCAATCCTCCCCTCCCCTGTGAGGGTTTTGAGGGATCCTCAGAGATGATAAAAAGAATGTGACTGAACATCAGACATGGCAAGAAAGATGGTGCTGAGGGTTTCAGCCATGGAAAGACCAAATGATGAAGAGAAAATCACATTGGAGAGGAAATGAAGATCGCTGCAGAGAAGTGAGGAGGAAGCTGGTTAAGCCCACTGCTCAGGAGAGCAGAGAGAGGAAAAGCCAAAGCTCCTGTTCTGTTCAGGGTCAGCTGTGGAAAAGGAGGGGCTGGAGAAACCATTCCAGATAAGGCTCAGAGCTGAAAATTACAGCCAACATCTTTGCAATTGTTAGCCTTGTTCTTTGACTGCCCACTTTGGCATCGGGTGGACTGGGGACGTTGGGGCAACTTCTGCCTTTGGAAGAGAATGAGATCTGGCAGTATTGCACCATCCAGAGGTAGGCTTCCTTAATTCCCCAATAAATTAGCTTGTATATCCACTCAATTGTTACCATTCTCATCTTTTAAACAATAGAAGCCTTTATTAAAACATTAAAATAATCTAGTAAGAATTTGGGTAGTCCTGCTGAATTTACAATGCCCCTTGCTGTAACTGCTGCTAAAGCAGGAAAGCAGAATCCCTTCCAGTTGTGTTTCCTTGAATGGGGTTATTCCACTCATGCTGATTGTGCCATGATCAGGGAAACTGAGATAATTCAAGTGCAAATTACCTGACATGATGCCTAGAATTAGCCATTCAATAATTATTAGTGGATAGTCCCTAATCCTTTCCCTTTCCCCTCTCCCTCTTTCCCCCTCCTTTTCTTTCTCACCTTTTCCCTTCCTTATCCTTCCTTTCCTCTCCCCTCTTCTATCCTTCCTCTCATTGTATGCTCAGCATATGAAGTGACTTGAAAACTGTCCTCCCTGCATGGGTACCTGCCCCTCAAGCTCTAGGAAGGCACAAGGGCACTCTTCCCAGCTGCCCTCAGCTGCAATGGGGGTGAAGGGGAGGCATATGCAATCTGTCATCATCTGTTGTGACTCTTGAGATATCTTCCTATTGAAGTAATGACATAAAAGCGACACTTCCACAGCCTATCAAACAATATTCATTGAAAACTCGACTCAAACATTGCACAAGTTCTATCTCTGGGGTTGCATTTATGAGATTACTTCCATTGCATGCAGTTCTCACACACCAAATCCATCGCATTATTTACCATTTGGTTCTTTATACCCAAAGACACCAACGTACACACTTTAGAAAATAACTTCTTAAAACCATTTAATGACCCATTTCAGTGATTAAAGCCCTCACTCTTAGATTCTCCCCTCTAAGTTAACTCGTGTATTTCAGATTAAATCTATTTGTAAGATGAGTGTTTTCATCACTCTCTCATCCTTCATATCCCCAAAGACTGATTTGGAGGATCGTACAGACTTGATTCTCATTGATTCAGAAGTTGTCCTTTTTATGAGCTCCAATGACTTCACCTCCAGGAGTGAATCACTTCTGCATACCACAGGCTGGACAGACCTAGTCTCTGAATTTCTGATGAGCTCATAACCCTGGCCTGGGCCTTCACAATGCACCACCTTAACATCTCAGATCCTGAGCAAGCACACAGGGAAGTTTCTGAATGTAATTTCTGTATATTTAATCTCTGGTCACCATGGGGATTCTAAACCTCTTCAGATCAATGGAGCCAAAAGGTGGCATTTCAGCTAATAGCCAATAGGATTTTGTGGCTCTCTTGAGAGGGCAGAGAAAAGATGGTATTTCCCCGCAGCATTTCAAAAAGAAACCTTTCCAGAGAGAAAAATCAACTCACCAAAAGAAATAAACAATACTTTGTGTTGACTGAGTGTATTTCTGAAATACAGTAGTACCCCCTTATTCTTGTGGGAAATGTTCCAAGACCCCCAGTGGATGTCTGAAACCACGGATAATACTGAATCCTATATATGCTAAGTTTTTTCCTATACAGTAACGGGCAGGGAACATATACAGTGTGGATGCATGCGCTGGACAAAGGGCTGATTCATGTCCTGGTTGGGAGGAAGCGGGATGGCACAAGATTTCATCATGCTACACAGAATGGTGCACATTTTAGAACTTATGAATTGTTTATTTCTGGAATTTCCTTTAATATTTCCAGACCATGGTTGACCACAGGTAACAAACTGCAGAAAATGAAACTACAGAGAAGGTGAGACTATTGTATCTGGGTCCTTTGCAAATCAAAATTTGCTTTTGATAAAAATAAAGAAGGGGGGAAGGTAAGCACAAGATTTTACAAAGCCCCAGCCATTACTTGGTGGCATTGGGCTGAGAGATTTGATCTAAATGTACCATTCTTCAAAGGGCTTAAATCAAGAAGGGGGGAAGGTAAGCACAAGATTTTACAAAGCCCCAGCCATTACATGGTGGCATTGGGCTGAGAGATTTGATCTAAATGTACCATTCTTCAAAGGGCTTAAATCAA
>NW_007730773.1:26382-31314 GCF_000696425.1 Galeopterus variegatus | reverse complement strand
TGGTGGCATTGGGCTGAGAGATTTGATCTAAATGTACCATTCTTCAAAGGGCTTAAATCAAGCTTAGGTGCCTATGTTTTTGTTGTACTTACCTATGGCTCCAGAACTTAAGTTGATACATACAGCCCCACTTATGTGTCACCCTCCCCAGGGAAGCAGCAGAAGTGAGCAGAAGGTAGCAGTTGGCAAAGCTCTAAACTGGGGGCAAAGGCCTGGGTCCATCCCCCATGTTGCCACTAACACAGCTGAGTTCTGAGCACTGGGAACCTCCTGGTGTTTTCCAGGTCCTGGAGCATAGACTGGTGTCAGTAATAATAACTCATTATTTATTTTGTACTTTACAATTACAAAGTGCTGCAGCCAACACACAGAATCCATTTGATATGCTCAGCAAAGGGGTGAAGGGAAGAAAGGAAAACAAATATCGTTTGAAGTCATACAAGGAGACAGGCCTTGACTTTGGCATGAATAGAACCTTACATCATTTACTCCTTATAACAACATGGTGAGGTAGGTATTGTTTAACCAATGAGAAAACTAAGACTCACAGAGGACGAGTAAATGTACAAATCCCATAGCTAATGTTGTTCTTCCTATCCCAAATGTAACAAGTAACTCCACTTAAAAACAGTTATAAACAGAAAGGCAAACTTGATCCCTACCTTACGGTGGAACGATCTTCTATTGTCACCAGGCAAATCTCCCAGGAGTCCAAGCATGACATGGAAATCTGAATGCATTGATCATTGTATCTCACTTGGGCTAGGAAAAATTCAAGGCTCCCTGTGTGATGGAATGAACAGGACCACAAAAATCCTCCTGCCCACAGAAATCAACTCTATTGATGCAATTTTTTTTATTGGTATTCCATTCCACCCATTGGTGGGTGCCATCAAAGCAACAAGCTGGGAGCTGAAGAGCCAGGACAAAAGATGGGTAAGTTCTAAAAGGGAAAGAAGAAATAGTACAGTACTGTAAAATTGTACAGTATTGCAGTTGGAAGATACCTTCGCAATCACCAAATCGATTGCACTCAATAAACAAATGAAAAAGCAACATGGTTCATCTATGATCACTGGGAGAAGAAGTAGCAGTGCCGGCACTCGACACTGCAGCCAGGCCAGTCTCTATCCTGGAGATGATATGCAACACCTGTTTGCAGCACGGAGAGAAAGATGGAAGAAATAGAACCTTCCAGGTTAAGTCTGGTGCCCTTGCTCTCTATGACTCACCAGGGCATGAAGTGCTGCAGAGGTGGGCAGGCCTGAGCTGGACGCCCTCCTCTGATCCTCTTGCCCAGATAGGCATGAGGCTACCAATGCCACTTGTCTCACGGGTCTTTTCTCTAGACTGGCCATCCTAGTTGCCACTCAATTATCCTCTCCTTCCTCTCTCTCCTCTCTCTCTCTTGCTCTCTCTCCGCCCCCCACACAGAGGTACAGAATCATTAATGTACCAGCAGACAAACACAAATCAGTCTTCAAGAAAATAATTCACCCTCCATTGGTATCACTGGTGTTAAAGGCTGAGCTCTAACCAACTGAGCTAACCCGCCTGCCCTAAAAGACTTTTTTAGAAAGATAATTTTAATCTGGGGTAGATTTCAAGATTAGCCACAATTCCTCCCTCCCCCTGCACCCATGACCTTTGGCACTGCTGTCCCACACCAACTCTAGACTTTTTTTGGCCAATGGGATAGTGGCAAACATGACACAAGTGGACACTTGGATAGCACTTACACGGTAGGACATGCCCTTTGGTTGCTCCTGGGAACCCTGGGACCCCCACTACGTGAACTAGCCCAGGCTGACTGGGTGGATTACAAGAGCACCTGCCCAGAACTACGTGCTGCAGCCAGCCAACACCATACGTATGAGTGAGACCTTCAGCCTCCAGCAGAGGGCAAATGCACAAGGGAGCCCAGCCAAGGTCATTAGAATGCTCAAGCTGAGCCCAGCCTGAGTTGCCAGCACACAGAATCATGAGCTAATAAGTTGTTTTTATTTTAACATATTAAAGTTTTGGGGGGTTTTCTTTATTATTTTATTTCTTATTACTACTAAAGCTAACAGACACAGTACCCTAATAATAGATAATACACATTAAATATTTACCATATTTGGGTTACTGTCTTAAATATTTTGCCCACATTATTTTATACAAGTTTTACTGTATCACAGGAAGGAGTTATTAACATCCTTACTTCACAGAGGAGAAAACTAAAGTTCAAAGGAGTTTATTAATATACACAACTGGTAAATGGCAGGTGCCAAATCCCAATCTCTCTGATGTTGCAAAAGACTCTCTTAACCATCACCCAATCCCAAAAGACAGCTTCAGTGACTGGGGGATTCAGAACCATATGGTCTGAATGATGCGGGGCAAGCGTTGGGCTGGTTTAACCAGCCGGAAACAGACACTCAGGGGCCGAGAGAGAAACTTTCACTCTTCTAGTGACTGTTTTACGGAGGGCTAATCAGAGCTCTTAGGAGAAGTTGTCAGAAGGTTGACTTGGCTGGTGACAAGGGAGAACCTTCTAGCAAAAGGAGTGATGAAGAATGGTATAGGTCCATTCAAGGGAAAATAAGTTCCCTATAACCAGAAATATTCGAGCAAGGAAATTTAAACCACCCATGAACACCACAAACTTATTTCTGTCTCACATCTTCTCCTTTTTTTACTCTTACTGAGAAGGTCCCCATTTTCTCCTCTTAGGATCACCAAGAAGGTCCCCATTTAATCCTCTTAGTTTCTGCAGTTACTTCAAGACCCAGTTAAAGTCCAACCTTTTCCACAAGCCTTCCCTGACTCTCCTTTTCCCCCACTGACCTCCCTTTCTCTGAACTTATACTGACCATGCCAGCTCCCTGTACCTCTCAATATAACACCATCCAATCTACATTATGATGTGAACTAGCAGAAAACTAATTTTGGAAATGTACAGACGTGTGTTTGCATCTAACAGTGTCTTGTTACTCACCTCTATGAACTACCTTATGAAGCTGTTAGGGGGTTACAGGGAGAACATGCAAAGGGCTCTTGGCATGGGTACTTCTTAGAACTGTGGTGTTTTCCATGTTGATCTTGTCTCCTGAAATAGACCACTTGGCAGGAAACATGCCTGCACTTCCCCGAAACCACTCCCTCCCAAGACTGGTGATAAGCCTATACAAGACACATTAAGACACACTAAGGTTTTTTAAAGCTCTTTGCCAGGAATCCAGAATAAAGACCTTATATATTTTTTATTCCACTCAAAAAGCCAAATCCAAGACATTTTTATAAAATAAGTTTGGGGTGTAATAAAAAATATATCCGGCCTTTGTTCTGGGTTCCTGGCAAAGAGCTTTAAAAACCCTTCGAATTTGCAGAGGGATAGGAGTGCCTTTGTTATGTTGATGAGCTGATTTAGGGTGGGACTTCTAGACAGCTTCAGGATGGGGTCTGGTCATCAAAAAGACCAATTGTGTAGTTAGAGGACTGGAACTCTGGGACAGCCTGATCTTCAGGGAGGGAAGGGGAACTAGAGATTGAGTTTAATCACCTGGCCAATGATGATTTAATCCATTGTGCCTACATCATAAAACCTAAATAAAAACTCTGAACGCAAGGCTCTGTGGAGCTTCCCTGTTGGTGACCACACTGATGTGCTTGAAGAGTGATGTGCCCAGATTCCATAAGGAGAGGACAGAGGAGCTCTGCAGCTCCACCCGTCACTGACTTTGTCCTATGCGTTTCCCCCATTTTGTGGTTCCCCAGATGTATCCTTTATAATAAAACTGTAATCTAAAAATATAGCACTTTCAGTAAATTTTGTGAGTTGTTCTGATGAATATTTGAACTGAAGTGGTTGTGGGAACCCCCCAATTTTTAGTAAGATGGTCAGAAGCATGGTGACCCTGAGACCTGCAGTTCATGTCTAAAATGGGGGCAATCTTGTAAAGAACTTTACCCTTAACCAGCGGGGTCTGAGATAACTCTGGGTAGTGTTAGAATTGGATCGCAGTCCACCCAGTTGAGATGGACATTTTGGAATTTTAGCCAATGGGGCAGAAGCACTAGTGGATTGGGAAAAAACACACCCAAAACTTGTATCTAACATCCGAAGTAGGGCTAGTCTTGTGAAGGACCTCACTCCTAACTTGTGGGGTTTGTGCTAACTCCAGGTAGCTGGTGTCAGAATTGAATTGAATTGCAGAATACCCAGCTGGTGTCAGAACCTAAAGCCAAACAACCAACTATTTCTTGGTTATTTATTGAATTATGTCTTCCCAGATAGAAAAAATTTCAACAAGCTATATTTAAGTTATACATACTTAGAATAGCTTTCTTTCAAAAAAAAAAAAAGAAAAAAATCCCAACATTAATTATCTAAAAATTTTACCTCTATTATCAAGTTAGTATTTAGCAGCCCAAAGTATGTCTCTGACGGGAATGGCAAAACCTAATGAAATTCACAACAAGGAAAATATTATGACATACAACTTAAAGTATCAATTATTAATTTTTAAAAAGAGAGAGAGAGAGAGAAAAATATATGCTATTAAATAAATTTTGATATTTGTACAACATGCCATAATGTAGACCATGTATTTTCTTTATCCGATTAGTTTTGCTTGAGTGCTAAACTACAATTTAGGGATTTTTTCTTTAAAAGCTTATACATCTTTTTTCATTCCCCCCCTCCCCTTCTCTGTAAAATTCTTATAAAGAGTGACAAACTAATATTCTCTGTCATTTCCCGGGATAGTTACTAGGGTAAATGAAGTGTCAGGTTCCACACTAATTCATTGCTTATTAATTAACAATATCAACAACTCTTTTTTCATTACTGATAACACATTTTACTGACTACCAGAAGGATTTTTTATTACAAAACTTATCTCAAAGGCTCTTTCCTGTTATCTACCGCAATAATAATAATAAAAAAAA
>NW_007730773.1:25230-25757 GCF_000696425.1 Galeopterus variegatus | reverse complement strand
TAAATGCTGCAACAGAGGCATGTGTAAGGTGCTATGAGATTCTAGAGGCTGGACCAATAAATGCCTTCAGGAGAAATAAAGGAAAATCATTAAAAAAGTAACATGTGAGTTGAGTTTTCAGAGCTGGGAAGGCCTCTTGGCAATGGAGGCCATTCTAGAGAGTGGGGGAAAACCATGAAAATGTGTGCAGGAGCTCAGTGTAGCTAGTCTGTAGGAAGGACTGAAGGGAAATGAGGATAGGGAAGCAGGGCGAGATGAAGTTTATTCCCAATAGGAAAAAATGACCATTTAAAAGCTGGGCAAAGATATGGCATGATTAGGTTCTCAGGAGGATCTTTTGGAAAGCAATATTGTAAGGGGCCTGGGAATTGAGAATAGAGAGTAGGAGAGGAGACAGAGAAGGGTGGCAGAAAGACTAGTTTCTGGGGGCCGGCCTGGTGGCGCACTGCTGCAGTACGCCGCTTGAGAGCATGGTGGCGCTCCTGCCGAGGGTTCGGATCCCACATACAGACCGGTTCCTGCTCACT
>NW_007730773.1:0-24115 GCF_000696425.1 Galeopterus variegatus | reverse complement strand
ATCTTGGCCTTTTCCATCTCTTGCCATGAGGCCCCAGATCTTCTGCAAAATGTGGCCCAGCCATCACAGCTACCCTGTCCCATGTCTATTCCTCCAAGACTCTGTCATTTGCAGATAAGTACCTGATTCATAAAGCAATTCATTCAACACTGTTAATGGTTCATCCATTCATTCAGCAAATATTTATGGAGCACTTTCCATGTGCCAGCCACTAAGCACTGGAATACAGCAATAACCAAAATAATCCAGAGCAACAACACAAAACCCAGCATCTTCACAGAGCTTACATTCTAGTGGGAGAGACATGCAATAACAAGGTAAACAAGTAAATGATAGAGTGTAGACAATGATATATGCTGTGAAGGTTGATTCTAGGTGTCAACTTGATTAGATTAAGGGATGCCAAGAAACCTGGTAAAGCTATCTTTTTAGGTGTGTCCATGAGGACACCTAATCTCTGTGTTTCCAGCAGAGATTAGTATGACAGCCTGAGTGGACTGGGTGGGAAAGACCCACCCTCAATCTGGGCAGGAACCATCCAATCCACTGGGGCCTAGAGAGAACAAAAGAGAGAAAAAAGGCAAATTCTCTCTCTATCCACTGAAGCCTGGATACACTCTTCTCTCCTGTCCATGGACATCAGATCTTGAGACTCTTCAGCTTTTGGGTTCTCGGACTTACATGAAGGATACCATTGGCTTCTCTAGTTCTGAGGCCTTCGGACTGGGACTGAGCCATGCTACCGGCATCCAGTTTGCAGATGGCCTGTTGTAGGACTTCTTTTCATAATCGCGTGAACTAATTCCCCTAATAAATCCCTTTTCATATATTTATAACCTATCCTATTGATTTTGTCTCTCTGGAGAATCTGACTAATACACATACCACGCAGAAAAAAAGTAAACTAAGAAAAGGGCGGTGGACGAGGGTTGTGATTACTTGGAGAATCTGACTAATACACATACCACGCAGAAAAAAAGTAAACTAAGAAAAGGGCGGTGGATGAGGGTTGTGATTACTGTGAATGAAACGTTTGAATGAAACTTTGAAGGAGCCAGAGGAGCAAACCATGTAGACGCCTGCTGCAAGCAGAGGAGGCATCTGCAAGGCTCCTGAGGCAAGGGTGTCTTATAGAGTGGGGGATGAGCAAGGGGGCCAGAGTGGCAGGGAAAGGGTGATGGGAGGCATTGTAGGAGTTGAGCTCAGAGACGTACAGCAGAGGGCGGTGAGCTGGTCTTATAGGCCACTGTGAGGACTCAACCTGAGTAGGATGGAAGCTATTGAAGGGTTGCAAATGACATCTCAGATTTAAGTTTCAACAAGGCCAGTCAGGAAGCTGGGTGGGGAGTACACAGGAAAGGGCAATGGAGGAAGTGGAGAGAGGCCAAAACAGGAGGCTGCTGCCATAATTCCAGTGAGAAGTGATGGTGTCCTGGACAAGGCTGTTAGCAGTGGATGTGGCAGGAAATGGACACATTCCACGAGTATTTTGAAGGCAGAGTTGACATTTACTGTTGGATTAGATTTGGAATGTGAGAGAAATAGAGGAGTCAAGAATGATTTCATGATTTCTCTCTTGAGTAACCGCAAGAGTGAAGTTGACAAGTTAACCTTCTCTCTACACCCATGCTAAGTTAAGTTTTATGGTTAAGATTTTTTTTTAGATAAATAAAATAAATGTTACTGTGTTTTAATTCTACTCCTTTCCTCGCTCCCTCTTTCCTTCTGCAAGGCTTGTGAGCACAGAGAACAAATGTCACTTATATGCTCGAAATATAGGCACAACAGAAAGACTTACCCAACAGAAACATCTCTATAAACCACCTTTCAAGCATGCCCAAAGTCCCACCAATAGAAATTCATTCTGGGGGATCTTGAAGAGTTTGGTCTTTAGGATTTTCAATGAAAATAATTATATCTTTGGAGAGAGAAATTTTGACCCTATTTAAAAAAAAAAAAAAAAAATCCTGGCAAAAGAGTTGTCTTCTATCTGGGTTGCTAGACTAAGTAAATACAAATACAGACTGCCCAGTTAAATCTGAGTTTCAGATAAACAATGAATTATTTTTAGTATAAGTATGTCCCAAATATTGCATGGGATATGCTTACACTAAAAATAGCTGTTTATCTGAAATTCAAATTTAATTGGATGTTCTGTATTTTATCTGACAACTTTGTCTGTAGGTGATTATATGAGAAATTTTTCACAGGTAGGCCAAGACTGCAGAATGGGTGCAGAAAAGCAGGGGAGAAGAGGAAGAACACAGTTTTTCCCATTTCTCTCTTCTCCTTGGGTCCTTAACAGCCAGTGGTTCTAAACACTGAAATTTACAAACACCACTGATGGTCCTTGGAGGAAATAACATGTAGAGATTTAAATAAAATGTTCAGCCTTTGAAAATCACATTTTGAAAATGTAACCAACTCTGTAATTAAGTTCCAAATTATTTGGTATAGTCAGTTTGGCTACCAGATGGAATGGTATTTTTGTTCATCCTTCATTTCAAGAAATCCTGAGTTGGGCGTATCTAGCTTATTGCCTGAGTGACAGTTACATGTGTCTAATAATTTACTAGAATCAATGGATTTTTTTAAGATGGATTCAGTGAACTGTTATTTATATAGATATGAATACTACATTTGTAAAGGGAAGAGAAGAAGTTGGGAAATACTTTTTAAAATGGTGTATTACAGTAATGATAAGTAATTATAGATCAACATACTACTTGTTGATAAGATGTAGCCAGCTCTATTTCAAACAGTCCTTCCCTCGATGGCTCACTGAGATTCATATTCCAGTGGAATCCAATCTAAAGAGGGTGGCTTCCCTCTACAAGGCAAAGAACATTTACTAAAAGACTCTCTTATAAGATCAGTCTGATATAGAACATTTGCCAGATCAGACTCTCCAGGGCTTTAAATTTTCTTGTTTTAGTCTGATCCTTCTATGGGATTTTCCCCCAGACATTTATTTAGTGTCTATTATATACACTTGTGTTATTTACCATTCAAGAAAACCCTCTGAGTTAGTTTTTCTTCATATCCCCATTTTATGAAAAAGGAAAGTAAGACTTTGAGGATAAAGAAATGCACCCAATGTGATATAATTCATGATTGGAAGATCCTTCTTCTCACCTGTTATAATATATTACTGGAGCTAACCACCTGGGGGCATTTCCATCTCAGTGTAAACATACACATACATACCCCAACACCACCATCACAACCACATAATTTACAAATATATTTCTCAATCTTATATGAGCCAAGGGAGGATAGAGAGAGGTTCTTTTTCTTGCTGTTAAATATAAAGTATTTTCCTAGATTTATGCCTTCTCATCATTTTGAAAATTTGTTATTCCACCCACAGCAATATAGTCCACATCTACTAAAGGGACATCTCACATTATAGGATTAGGATTGGGAAATTGCATGTAAATAAGATCTTGCATTTTCTTGAGTGCAGGGATTTTATATTTTCAAAGACAACTTTTCTTGAGTAGCTTCCAAGTGTATTTTTTTTCCTTCACTTACCCACTCACTTCCACTCTCAAATTGCCAAATTCCCATAAACAATCATCTAAATATTCCAGGGCAGCTAGCATTTAATTATTAAATCCTTCAGTAAGTAGAAGTAACTGTTATCATGAATATCCCCTCTAAACTTTATCTGTTCGTTCAATTTATTGTAAACACTATTTTCTTAAGGAAGTTACCCTTGAAGCCTCTAACATGTTTCCCTGATAGGTTATGTCGAGTTGTCTAAGATTGGCACTATCTGAGTCAAAAAGTGTACTACCCAAGAAAATTAAAGTACTGATTCTGGTATGCCCGTTCTTGTTAGACTCAGAAACAGTGATTTCAAGAGACTACACATAGTTACCTATGTAGGTCCTTCATAAAGCAGGACTTTATGAAGACATCAGCTAAACTTTTATTGAATTCTGTCCAAAAATTTTTCTTCACTAAATAAAGACTGTGGTTTGGGTTTGAACCAGTTATTTCACATGCTGTAGGTCCATAATCTATTACACAGTAGGCAATCAGTTCTCTGTTTGAGTAAGAGAGATGGTTCAGCTCTGCACTCGACCAGGGGCAAGGAAAGCCTTATGGTACTGGAAGAAACCTCTAAGTCGTCAACCAGTTATTTCACATGCTGTAGGTCCATAATCTATTACACAGTAGGCAATCAGTTCTCTGCTTGAGTAAGAGAGATGGTTCAGCTCTGCACTCGACCAGGGGCAGGGAAAGCCTTATGGTACTGGAAGAAACCTCTAAGTCGTCTTTTTTTTCTATCTTCCTAGGCAGTTTTTAAGTTACAAAATGAGGGAAAGAAATTGAAAAACAACAACAAAAAAACTAGAGGATTTAGTATAGTTTAGACTGAGCACAGAAAACTACTAAGGATCGCAAACTCAGATGCCAACAGGGGCTAAGCAAGAAGCACAAATGACTGACAAGGGCAAAGTGTAATGCAGTAGGGAACGGGGAAGCCTGCAGCAAAGGCATAACATTTGAGCTGTATGAAGGAATTCTCCTTCATATTTAAACACAAATTATATTAGCCAAATAAACACCCCTGAATTTGGCCTGCTCACAGCCAGTTTTACAATCCCTGGTTTATGGCCCTGATTATAGCCTCTTGTTTACAATCCCTGGTTTATTAAGTGGGCATTCCTGCTAAGTTGGTCAGAGCTGCCTTGGTTGCTGGGAACCTTGACTCAAATGGGGCACACCGCACACAAATAAAATACTGCTGGACTTTTTATTTCAAGTTGCTATAAAAATAATTTATAAAGAACATTGTTATTTCATTTTTAAAAATATTTTAAGAAGAGACAACAATTACAATTCCTTGAAGTTGATATGACAAGCAAACAGAAAGGAGGTTGTTGGGAGGGAGGGGGGAGAGGTAGGAGGGAGGGAGGTTTTGGTAATGGGCCACAATAATCAGCCACATTGTGTATTGACAAAATAAAATAAAATTTGTATTGACAAAATAAAAATAAAATTAAAAAAAATATTTTGATTACAGTAAATATTAACAAGAATGAGTACCTGTGTGTGCCATATTGTCTGACGAAAAAGAGTGCTCAGAATTTTCGGTTTTAAATAGAAGGACCATTTAATAGCCTTCATATTGGAGAGTTCTTATACATAAACATATCTCTGATATTGAAAAAGGAAAATTTCATAGTTAAATGTGCTGGGCTTGCGATTGGTGGAAACATATCACATTATTGTTTTGTCTGAATGACACAGAACAGTACTGAAACTTTCTCAGGGAATATCTAAACTGCAGGAGCAGTGACGTAGTTAAAATTCAGGTATCGTGTTAATATAAAAATTTAAGTTCTAACAAATGAACAAATGAAAGGATATGATTTGTTAAGCATTTATTTTATGTTACAATTATGAAAACTTGCTTGCTGTCATAAGAAGAGAGCTATTTCTCCCACTACTGCATTGAAATACATAGATCTCCCCTCACTTGTATGTATGCTGCTACTTTAAAGATGCTCTTGAAAAGTCATAATTTTTAAGAAAGGATTGCAGGCTAGCCAAGGAGCCCCCAGCATTTCCAACATCCTTACTGCTTCTGAGTGTGTTCATCAGTTTCTGGCCTTGGACTAGTATAGCAGTCTCCTGTTTATATAAAAAGGCTGAAAAAAAATAGATTTTTATTTTTATTGTGATATTTTGGCCTCCTATGAGTTGTCATATGTATCCCATACCAATGATTCAGAGTACAATAAATACACCTAATGGGACTGAACTAAATTAAATCTTTCTTCAATGATTTACAAGGCAGCATGGGGTTATTCTTGGAAATATAAATTTTCATTATATAGGAGTTGAGATAGTAAAGTATGTGTAAAAAATTAGACTAAATCTTGTCTGAGATTTATCTTTCTAGAGGTTCTCATTTCAGTTTTCTCGTCATTTGTCTCTAGATGGGAGGTGGACTCTAATCAGAAGGTTGTTCTTGAATGAGAATCCAAAAGAAAAACTGGCAACAATATGGTCTGTGACCTTTGACAAGTCATTTAACTTCTCTGTTACATGGTTTTGTCCCTCGTATAGTGGATACGGCATGTAGATATCACATGAAATAAAATAGATGCAGGACAGATTTGCAAATTTAAAAACACTACAAAAGGAAGCAGAGCTCTGTCAATCTGATAGCGTTCTACATCCATCCAGCCAGTGCCCATGCCCCTTCCATTCTTGGGTTGTAAATTTGCTTTAAAATCCTGCCAGGCTGCACTTATATCTGGGGGCCAGGGCTATGAGCATAGCTGTGCCTGGCATGAGTACAACCATTAGGGCAGCAGCTGCCACTCCAACTCTCAGTCCAGTGGAAGTTTCCAGAAAAGCAAGAGCTGGGCTCTGTGAGCTTACAGCCCCTGCACAGACTCTGGCCTACTGACTGTTCACCAGAGCAGACTGCAGCCACTTCAAAGCATAAACTCAATTCCACATCTACCTGGGTTTCATAAGAAAACCTCTAGGGCAGTAGCTGGCACACAGAAAGGAAGATGTCTTTAGCATTGAGGCAGCCCCCTCTGGTAAATTCCTTCTGGTCACAAAAAGAAACACAGGAATAAGCAATCTTGCCCTCCTTCCTGCTCCCTTCAGACTCTCATCCTCACTGAAAACCCCACTAACTCAGCCCCCTGATTGCTCAGCCAGGAAGACTCTCAAATTAGCCCTTGGCCCTAGTCACTTAGATTGCATCTATTCATTTTTCAGATCTCTCCTCAAATGAGTCTTCCTCGGGAAAGCTTCTTCAGGTTCCCCAGAACAGCTCAGGTCCCCTGTTTTAGGTTCTCATAGCAGCTCATACTCTGTTTCCTAGCACATACTGTCATTTGTAGTTATGCATCTGGGCAGCAATTTCATTCAATCTGTTTCCCTAGTAGACTGTAAGTTCCAAGAAGGCAGGGGCAGCCTCTGTGCATATCCACGTCACAGCCCTAGATCCCATCAGTGCATCCGATATGAGAGTGCTACAGGCAAAAACAAACTAGGCTGTGTCAAGTATTGGGTGGAGGATTTTTCTGTCAGCTCAACTCTCTCTCAGTCTTTTCTTTCCAATTTTCATTCCTCTCCCTCCTCTCACCGTGCTATATCTATCTTATTCTCTGAATGCTGTTCATAGACTTAACATACTTATTAAAGTTCTCCCCCTCCCCACTCTTTATATATATATCCTCTAAGAACTAGTGGGAAGATGATGGGGACAGTGAGGATGAAGGGGAGGGGAGAGGAAGCCATCAGGAGGAGCAGTTCATGAGTGTGAACGAAAGCCCAACCCTGGCCTTCAGGGAATGGTGTCTTGAGGGGCGTCCCTCAGTGGACTGGGGAGCCAGACATAGGTCTTTTTCAGCCAGGGTTTCTCCTTGATCCTCAGAACATATGAAGTGGCTTTTTCTCAGTTCTCCCAGGGATAGTACATAAATAAAACCATTCTAGATGCATAAGAGAGAAGTTAATTCCTTACCTACAATGGATGTCTCAAGGCATCAGGGACTTAACCCACTTGCAGGATTGGGAGAAGGACTGCTCCAGAGGCAGGACATACAGTGGGAATTAGGAAGATGTCTGCTCTGTGCTGGTGACACATGTTAGGAACCGGGAGGGCGCTGATGGGAAAGTTAAGCCTCTGGGTCTCTCATTCTGGATAAGTGGCTCATTCCCTTCGTTCACTTTCCAGTCCAGCTCAGTACTGACAGCTCCACAAATGACTTCTCATAAAGTACAATCAGGAAGGCAAAAACAGATAATACAATTTTTTTTTTAATACTGGGCATCAATAAATCTTTATCCATAGTGGTTAAATGTGGAGGAGCTTGCTGTCCAGCTGGCACAGGAAAATTCCTACTAGCTTCCCATCGAAGAAGGTGGCACAGCAAAATTGTACAATGGATCACCAAGCTTGCTGCACACCTGAGGTGTGGCACAGGCACCAAGGAGACACTGTAGGCGAAAAGCTGGCAAGAGGCAGGGGCACAGCTGATGCTGGCCCACAGGCTTCTGAAGAGAGCCCCCCACACAGACTCTTCGCCAACTACCACCATCTGGTGCCCCACATAGGACTCGCCACCACATTCCTCCGTGGGCGATGGCGTTGGCCATGAGCTCTCTGACTGTGTGCCTCACACACAGACCCCAGGCAAGAGGATGCCATCAGGGAGAGTGACAGGGAATAGTAGTGTGAGGGACTGCGATGTAATATGTTTGAGTAAAAATAATTAGACTCTACTCCCAGGATGGGGAGTTAAGATTCAGGAATCAACCTCATCTAGGCAAATCCCATGACTAACGTGACCTCAGACTCCAACGACTAGAAAACTGGAACCTTGAAAGTGAAGTGCCTTGATAAGACCACAGAGTCACATAAAACCAAGGATCAGAATTAGAAACCCTGCTTATAATTTAACACACCTAGGCCATCAGAATCAGCTGAAATTTTAAAAACCTATAAATGGGATACATTTATCACATTCTAGATCTATTTAATCAGAATGGGATACATATATTTCTCCTGGCTGAGAAAGACCTATATCACATTCTAGAACTACTTAGTCAGAAGCTCCATAGCTGGGATCAAAAGACTATTTCTCAAAAGTTCACAGATGATTGGCCACATATGGGAAAGACTATCCCAGACTCCTCTCATCTTAGTTATTTGTGTCTGTAGAGGAAGCAAAAGGAAGGTAACTAAGGTCTCCAACTCGTGGAGGCTTACACTTTCATATTCGCAGAGGTAGTCAGGCACATACAGGAGAGAAGTTCAGTAGCAGCACAGAAAATACACAAGGATTATGCTAAATATGGGATGCAGGAGCAGCAGTAAATGTAAGGATAGCAAGCACACGAGGGGTGTTCTCTGTCACCTCTCAGGTCTGGGAAAGCTCTCAAGGACTGGACTCTGAATCGTTTATTTTGAAACAGGTGAAAGAGGGAAGACTGGGTAATTTCTTTTCCATTCCCAATGCCATTGCAACCATCTCTGTTCTGTTTGAAATCTCTTGTTCTGGTTTTACCAAACTGGTGTTTCTTTCTTGAGTACCCCCCTTCTCCAGCCTAACCTCTATACTGGTGCTGGAGAAATCTTTCACATGCACAAAGCTGTAGTGGTGCTCCTCTGCCTACAACACTTCCCATTTTTAAACTAAAGTCAAATAGCATTATAAATGCTTTTAAGACCATTCCTAATTTGGCTCTTAGTTGTGTCTTTAGATTCACTTTCAATGCTGTCTTTAGCTACCTTGAACTCCACATGAAAAGAAATATTTGCTGTCCCCTAAAGACATTGCTACATTTCTGAATTTTTTTTTTCATGTGGAACACTCATACCACCACCTCCATCCTCCCTCCCCAATTCCACTTAGACAACATACATATATCCTTCAAGTCCCAGATGAAATGTCATCTCCTATTATTAATAGTATCCCACCCATGAGATATTCTCATTTTAATAGGATGAAAAGCTAAGGAAATAAAACTTATAGTAGTGAAATTCCAGGCATCAACCAGCAGTGAGGAGGATCCTCCATCCTCCCTCCCCAATTCCACTTAGACAACATACATATATCCTTCAAGTCCCAGATGGGGACTATTATTAATAGTACCTCACCCATGAGATATTCTCATTTTAATAGGATGAAAAGCTAAGGAAATAAAACTTATAGTAGTGAAATTCCAGGCATCAACCAGCAGTGAGGGGACGCTGGGGGGCATTCAATCCACTGAAATCTCAGCCTCTTTTGCCAATGGGCAATGTCAAAATCAAATGGAGAAAGACATGAATGTCAGGGCATGAAACAACTACTGATACATTTTTACCTGAAACAAAGGCAAACACTTCGTGTGTAATTGGTGAAGATAGAAATATTGATACTGTTGGACCTGATATACAAATCCAGATTAAATTTTTGGACTCATTTATGGAAATAGGCAAACCGGGAAATGCAATTACTGTTTGTAAATCATTTTGCTCTAACCTTCTCCTCCAATATTGTTAAATAGCAAAATGCAACTGATGCTATTTTAGCTACAAGCACAAGAAAATAAATCCTTGTGGCAACATGCATCTGTCAAGGGATTTGATGTTCTCCAAAATACTCCTTGGTATTAAGCAAGCCATCTTTCACTTCTAAAGGGGATTTTCATTGATATGTATGAGCTAAGCACTCTATTATTTATGGGTAAGTGCAAATTGATATGTTTAAGAAAAATGCAAAATTAAGGGACGTATGTATTAAAAGAACTAAAGTGGTAATTATGCATCCAGTGTGGATACTTTAAATACAGTGACATTACAATATGCCTTAATAAACCGAAGTATGGCTGTCAAATGCAATAATGCATTACTTTCAGAAGGTGTGCATATGAAGTCACAATAAGCAGGATTGCTCCGGAAGGCATTCTGTGGTTGGAAAAAATGTTTCGATGGAGTGTAAAGTGGAATGGCTGGAACCAGTATTAGATGGAAAGTTAAAAAACAGAGCTAATAAAACTTTCTGTGATAATAAAAATGTTCTATATCTCTACTGTCCAATATGGTAGCCATTAGCCACATGTGGCTATCAAACATTTATGATGTTATGATGTGGCCAGAGTGACTAAGAAACTGAATTTTAAATTTTATTTAATTTAAATGACAAACTTAAATGCAGTCACATGTGGCTAGTAGTTATCGTACTGAAGAATGAACATTCGGTTCAGCCTTAACATGAAATTTAGCATACAAAATTCTCCTAACCTTTCCAGTCATCAGTTTTCTCATGTGCAAAATAGTTTTAACAAAATAATATCTATTATTCTGTGGATTTACAGATATGCAATTCTTCCCTCCACCACCTTGTCCCCCACCAACCCAGCAAGTGAAACAGAAAACCAGTTAAAATCAGTGAGGACATCCTACTGGAACCAAGAAACTGGTTAAGCAATTATGCACACACCCCCAGCCCCCTAACACGCATATACCCAGTTAAAAGAGTGTTCTGACATTGATCTAAGCAAATTCCATTTCCAACAGTCACGTTAGATAATCCAAGTCTGGCACATTGGAATTTGCATTAACTACTATTCTTATTATTTTTTATTTTTTTTGTCAAGGTTGTTATGGACAGAATAGGCAGTCTTTATTTTAGAATTTGAAAATTTTGTGGAAGGTTCTGATGTTTAGTTCTTAAGAACCTTCTGGAGGCTTGAGCTGAGGACATGTTATAACTAACAGGGATAACTTATAAACTAGCCAACAAGATAGCAGGAATAACAATGACATTTCTGTTTGGTTGATTAAGACAGTGCTAACTCTTATCTGTTTAAACCCTGCACAGGCCCCCTTCACAAAAAGCAAAGCATCCACAAGGCCACAGGTCACCAGAGGAGCATGTGCTGCTGCACAGAAGAAAAGGTAGAGAAAGGTCTGAAGGACACAGCACAAGTCTAAGCAGCCCTGCACAGCACAGTCACATGGGAAGTCCTCAGAGATGGTCAGGACTGAAAGTAAAAGAGCCAGAGACACATTTCAACCCAGAAGTTCCATTTTTAAGAAACTCCCATCAGGAAATAACCTCAAAATTGTACAAAAAAATATATACACAAAGTTGTGTATATACAAGCATAGTTACAACAATGAAGTTCTGGAAACCATCCATATGCTTAACATTAAGGAACTGGTTAGTGGTTAATCTGTAAAAGAAAATACTCTCTGCAGCCCACACAATTTTATTCAGAAAGAAGAAAGAAATGGAAAATGTTTAGGTGATAGATATGCTAATTATTCTGAGTAGATAATTATATAATATATGCATGTACTAAACAAAAAACTGTACCCCATCAACATGTACAATGAAAAAAAAATTAATTAAAAAAATAAGAAAATGGAAATATTTTCAAAATTTACTGTATAATTAGTATAAAATAAGAAATATGTATTGAAGAATATGATCTCCAGCCATATAGATTTAGGATCAACAGATATATACATATGGAGATCTTTATATACACATGAACAGATACTAAAATATTAATATAATAATACAGTAGGATCTTTATATACATATGAACAGGTACCAAAATGTTAATAGTAGTTCTCTTCAGGTTGTAGGATCATGGGTAAATAAATGTTCCTTTAAATATTTATTCTAGGTTTTCTAAAATTACCATGTATTTTCAATTTTAAAAAAGTTATTAATCCTGTTTTAGAATCATTTATTTAACAAGTTGAAGACTCCAGTGCCCTAATAGAATAGCAAGTAGTTGGCTTAGCAGATGTCACCATATTTATGTATAGTGCCCCAGAAGTTTATTAGTTATGTGTAATAACATGTTTTAGGGTACCACAAAAGGGTGAATAGTCCTCCTAAAACATTCTACTTAGGCATAGGGAGAAAATTAAGTTCATTTGATGTTGGATACATGCTAATAAATGGTTATAAATATACATCAATATCTATTGCCACTAGTTTTATGCAAACCATAAATATAATTTTCAAATCACTATTTATTTGCCCTTAGAAAAAGCAATGGCTAATACAGTGATCTCTTTACAGCACTGGTGTTGGCCACTAGAGTATTCAAATTATACCTCCAACCCTGTTAGTAGTGAAGGTCCCCAACCACCTGGACAGTACAGGGTCCCACTTCAGTGACGTTTTTATCTTAGCCATTTAAACAAGGCAAACCCGCCTCTCCTACTACACAGAAATAGCTCAAGATAGCCACAAACTGGTGTTAAAAAATATATTAAGAAGTGCATGAGAGCACACAACCTGCTCCGTAATGAAGTCATTAAACTGGATGAAGCTAATTTCTGAGGTACATTCTAACCTACATCCTAAGCCAGAAAGCAGAAGTCAATAAACTTTTATGGGATTCTGTAACCAAGCCATTTCTAGGAGCTAAATTACCAAAGCCTGTTAAAAGGTGTGTTTGACCAGCAAAACCTGAACTGACATTTGAAGCATACACATAAAAAATAAAGTTAGCAAATGGACATCTAAATTTTCTGGTAACTCTATAGGTATGTATGTCATCTGAGGAGAGCCATATTTATGTATGAACGGGGAAGCAAATATCACACCCAGCTTTGAACAATTAACATAAAGTTAAGCAATTCAACCGAGGTTCTGGTAACTCTATAGGTATGTATGTCATCTGAGGAGAGCCATATTTATGTATGAACGGGGGAAGCAAATATCACACCCAGCTTTGAACAATTAACATAAAGTTAAGCAATTCAACTGAGTTTCAAAAAGCAAGCACTAAACTGTCCATCATCTGACTGTTGCTGTGCTGCCACCACATACTTGAGTGGGTCCCTAGATTGTGAGCACCACAAGGGCAAAGACTGTGTCTGTCCTTCCACAGCTGGTTTCCAGCACCCGCAATTGACCAGGCAGGTAACACATTAGGCTGTGCTGCCACCACATACTTGAGTGGGTCCCTAGATTGTGAGCACCACAAGGGCAAAGACCGTGTCTGTCCTTCCACAGCTGGTTTCCAGCACCAGCAATTGGCCAGGCAGGTAACACGTTAACTACATAATTTGGAATGATTGCCTTGGTGGTCATCAGAAAAAGGTGCAACTCAAAAAGTGAGCCATATGCCCTCAAATGCTTAATTCAATTACCAATGATCAATTAGGACCCTTTTCTTAACCCTTTGTATCTCACTAAATAGGCAAAATGGAGCTTATTGCAACGTGTGATGTATGTTGGCTCTGCTTGTTGCTGTCCTGCACGCTTGACTTATCTCTCCTGCTCTGGGAACTTTGTCATGATTTCCCAACCTCTGGCCTATCCCTGAGTCTTGATGTCCATGTGTTCTTCCATTGGTTTATGTAAGTGTGGTCGGAGCTGCTACTTTAAAGCTTTGAGATGAAAAACAAAACAACAAAAGAACCAAACAAAAATAAAGTTCCTCCAATTAGTGGAAACAAACAGGTGTAGCCTCTGCTTTGGGCTTACACTTAAATCACAGGACGACAAAAGACTTTATTATGTCAGCCAATCCATTCCAGAGCCTTCAGGCAAAGAAGAGCCCAGACACCAGTAAATGAAATATGTTTGGATATTGAAGTCCTTGAGAAACAATGCCATGACTCCATAAACAATTTCTACAAAAGATACACTAACGAGCTGACCCTCCACCATCTTTCCTCATTGTCAGATTAATAGAACATCAGTCTTTCATGTTGTCATTTACTATTGTTACTACCAATGGCTACATTATTGAAAAAGTGTGATTAACCACCATACTACTGAGCATAGCTTGACGGTTAAAAGTGCAGGCTCAGGGGTGGGCCAAAATTTGAATATTGGTGTTACTACCAATGGCTACATTATTGAAAAAGTGTGATTAACCACCATACTACTGAGCATAGTTTGACGGTTAAAAGTGCAGGCTCAGGGGTGGGCCAAAATTTGAATATTGATTTTGTCACATCATTGGAAGACTAGGAACATTTTTAACCATTGGAAGTCTCCATAATAATGTGGAGAAATAATGGAATGACAATGGTACAAAGCTCATTGGATGGTCGCGATGGTTAAAAGAGATGGAGTGTGAAAAGTACTCCACACATATCTGGAAGAGTAAGGGCTCACAAGGTGGCAATTACTTAGCTGTTCTTGTTCTTACTGGCCACGTATTGCTATTGCAGTCCAAGCTTATAAAACACACCTTTTAATTTTCAAACTGTTTGTACAGCCATGATCTCATTTAATGCTCCTATCAGCTCTGCAACTTAGGGGAAATATTAGTAAAGAGGAAAGAAGTAAATCCTTTGTCGATTACTGCACAGTAACTTATCTGAAGGGTGAGGAAATGAAGCCTGAAACTCATATCTTCTACATCATAGTTTAATCTCTTTTTCCACCACACAGGCTAAAAAGAACCAAAGTTTAAAACATCAGCTTATATGTCTTGATTGAAAAAAAATTGTGCAAAAGAGGTTCTGGGTTTCAATATATGACAAGAATGGGCCTGTGGGACCCACAGAAAATCTGATGTGTGGACAAAGCCTTCTGGCCAAGGGGCAGAGCCAGGCATTGAGGCCTGCCCTGCAGCCCCACCCAGGGTAGGAGCCCGTGGAGAGATGCAGCGCCAGGAAGGCCATTCTGAAGAGGATGTCACAGTGGTTCACTACCCAAGGCAGCACAGGGGCCCCTGTGGCCTCCCTCAGCACCACACATCATCAGGAACTGGGCAGGCTTCCAGAGAAGATCATGTGTACTGCAGGAGGTTTGGCTTGTAGATACCAGTCCTGGCTACTCAGTGCAGTCCCATCTGCCTCTTGCCCTGGTGCTGCACTTGAATATTCTCAAAACCCCGACATTCAGTGAGCAGTGGACTAAATGAGGTCAATGTTAGGAATGTTGTCTGAATCGAAAAATGTTCTCAAAAGGGCCAATCCAATCTGCATAATGCTACTCATAGAAGGTACCCAGTAGCCAGACACTGATGGATGCAAAAATCAGGAGTTGGGGTTCTTGCCCAAATGAAGAGGGTCTAATTAGGGCCATGAGCCAAGCACACCTGGAACTCATATAGAATATCCCAGAATGACAACAAGTCTGGGCTAGAGTTTTAGAAGCCCTGAGTTCTACACAGTTCTGGCCCTGACACTGATAATGCTGCTAACTAGACTTTAGTCAAAGCATTTCTTCTTCTTAAGTGAGGGCCTGCTTCTCTATAGAAGTAGACTTAATTATAACATTTATTTATAATTACTTATTAATAACATTTACCATAGATACCACTGTCTCCAGGTAACACAAAGACAAGAGTAGCATCCCATCCAGCAAAGGTCTTGTCAGTCCTGCCAAACTCAACATGTGTCCTTCTGCCCACTAGAGGAGTCCAGGCTCCATCAGTACTGCCTCAGCACCCGGGGTTGTGGCCAACATGAGAATTCCCTCTGCCTTCCCTCAGGTGATGGCTTTGATGCCCATAAAAGTGCCCTCTAAAGATCCTTCAACTGAAGCACTCCTCAAAAGTGCAGAATTGCAGGTGAAAGAGTTTCAAGTTCCCTCCTTCCTCTGGAAACAAGGAAATGGTCTGTTTATCATAGATGATTATGTGGGACATACCCCTGCTTGATCAAGGCTGCCTCAATTCCTCCAGTACAAAGACCACCGTCTCACTCCCATCTCCATACTCCACCGTGCCATTTACAGTGTGCGCTTACAATAAAGCCCTATGCTGCATTCTACTTCCTCCCGTTCTGTGTCCAGGGACCCTGTCTCTACTTCCCTTAGGACAGGGCTCTGCAGACACATGTTGAATAAATTAAGTTAACTTTTCAGATAATAAATTTACTTTTATTTAGGAACAGCTGCAAGCTTCCTAAGTGCAAAACATAACCTGAAGATTCTTAAGATGAGAAGATTTTTAAAGCAAATTTTGCTCGTTTCAGTCTGAAAAGGATTGGCTGTCACTCTGCCCAAGGTAGAAAGAGTTCACATAGAGAGTTCACATAAAGAACAGTCAAATACTTTAAAGCAAGAGAAATTTGTCCTTTTAGCTGGCCCATACAGCACTTTACTTTACATCCATCTGTTAGAAATGTATTGTAAAATGTCAGATTGTTAAAACAAGATACTTCAGGAAATTCGTCATAATAAAATACACAACTCTATGACGTCTATGGTGTGCACAATGCACCTTAACCTTGTGCAACATACAACCTCCACAACTGGATGTGACAATGTTGAATTTAACCACAGAGGAGATTACTGACTCTCAGGTTGCTCATCTTGCCTCTGGGTACAAATAAAATTTAGAATGCAAGTTGAAGTGCAATTGTCTGCACTGAGGATTGCCAGGGTGTGGACTTCACCATGAGCATCTCTGTATTTATGCACACCAACCTTTGGCTTCCTTGTTCAATTACTGCTTATCCCTGACAGAGTGCCAAAGGCAGAGCTGTAACACATCCAAAAGAATAAAGGCTTGGGAAGAAAATAGTCAGATCCACATGAATCCTTTAGGACCTAGCTGCATTGGGCTCAGTAACTCACCATCCAGGGACTGATGAATCACTCATTCATGGGAACTTCTCCTTGAAGAACTACCTTTCAGACTCTCTGTTGCACTGCGTTCATCAGGATGGTTACACTGAGGCCACAGAATGAGAGGAAAGTCCTTTTTTTCTGTCTGGCCTTTCCCATAGCAGAGACAATCATTAACACTCACAGGGTTCTTTATATTTTAAAAAGTCCTTTTATCCCATGTATTATCTCAAAATTTGCTCTCCGTGGCGATGTTCTGAGGTGGGTCTCATTATTATTCTCACTTTAAAGATCAGTTAAATGACTTGCTGAAGATAACTCAGCCAATGAAGGGTGGTTTTAGGTCTAAAAATTAGGATGCCTGACTCTAAATTATTATACATTAATATTTATGTATTTATATGCACCTATATAAGGGTACTTCAAAAAGTTCATGGAAAGATTAATATTATCCTTTCATTCTATTTTTCCACAAACTTTTTGAAGTACCCTGACATTTTCTATATATTTTTAAATTATGACCACCTACCTCAAAATTACAAAGAAGCAGATAGGGGAGGTAAGGAGAAATGGAAGCATAAAGAGTCAAGACAGGGCTGCAATAATGAGTAAAATGCCCTCTTAATGGGAGAGCTGACTACTCTGAAATTTCCAGGATAATTTAAAGATACTGTCTTTAAACCTAGTATGTCAGTTTTAGCTAAAGAAGAAATATTGGGTTATATTCATAGGTGCAGTTAAAGTGAGGCCATCCTTGATACAAAATGAAGCCTCTGTACCATGTTGGTTGAACTGAACTCCCCTTGAGTCAATAGGAATTCTAGAAAGAGCAGCTTCTGCTAAGATCCCAGAAGAAACCAACCAATGGTGACATTAATTCAGGGGTCTGCTTCATGCAGTTAGCGTTGTTGTGGAATACCCATTTACCCACAACTTTGCAGGAACCTGGCCTGTATCTGGCTTCAGCAAAACTGTGAAGTCTCTGCTTAAGCGAGAAGCATGTATTTAACATCCTGGAGCTCGCCAGCTGTGGACCGGCCTTCCTCTGGGTCTGAGTGATTCTGCTTTACTGATGTTGCTGGATGACTACCTTCTAGGAATGGTGTAAATCACTCGCCTGAATGGAGGATATTTGAATTGATGGCATGTTCTTATCCAGAAGGAGAAGTTTCTTTTAGATGGGGTGACAAATGTATTAACAACAAAAATTCAATGAATTTCTAGAAGGACCCTTCATGTTTCTGGGAAAGAGAGCTTATTTTCTTGCCATGTTTTCTTAGTTTCTAATGATTTTGTATTCAGAGGACTTTTAGATGGGGTGACAAATGTATTAACAACAAAAATTCAATGAATTTCTAGAAGGACCCTGCATGTTTCTGGGAAAGAGAGCTTATTTTCTTGCCATGTTTTCTTAGTTTCTAATGATTTTGTATTCAGAGGAGCCACAGCTGTCTCAACTTCCAGGGAGATAGAAGCAGCATAGAGAAGCCACTAAAACATCCATCAGCAAATGGACTTGGGTGCCAGACTTAAGATATAGAGCATATGACAGAGTGGTGCAGGCTAGATAGAGCCCACGCACATATTTTTGAGAAGAATTTCCCCCAACACAGAGGATGAAAACTTCAGATTGTATGGCTGAGGGCAGCAATAATAGGCTGTGTTTTTTAATGGGTTTCCAAAAATGTTGTATTCCCTCTCTTGGCAAAGGAAGCCCATTAATAAAGGGAGAGTGGCTGGTAACCAGCTAGATAGTGGGGCTGCACTGGCTCCCTGTGATTAGATAGCTTGCTGCATTTAATATATCCCCTATCCACATTGAAACAGCTTTATTTAATAAAGCAGTATTACTGCTGACACAAACGTATTAAAAAAGTGAGCACAGACGGAGTCTAGAGCTCTTGGGAACATTCCGCCTGCTTGAGAAAAGGGTGCAGAAAGGTGTGGTCCTACATGAACTTTTATTTTATGAGTGAAACCCAGTTCCAGCTCTCTCCTGGATACTAAAAGACAATGGCAATGGCGTGTTATTCCTGCTAATGCCAACAGAGATCATAAATGTAGAACACCACTTGCAGTGTAGATACACACACACACATGTATGCACACATATATGCACAGTTTTGTGTCAATTAAAGACAGGAACGTGTTCTGAGAAATGCATTGTTAGGCTATTTCATTACTGTGTGAATATGAGAGAGTGCACTTATACAAACCTAGATGGTATAGCCTACTACACACCTAGGCTATATGGTACAGCCATTATAATCTTATGGGACCACCACTATATATGTGATCTGTTGTTGACCAAAATATCATTATGCAGTGCCTGACTGTATGTATACAGTATATGCACTAGGATTCTTCGACAAGTTCATGGATTAGACCACCACTATATATGTGATCTGTTGTTGACCAAAATATCATTATGCAGTGCCTGACTGTACGTATACAGTATATGCACTAGGATTCTTCGACAAGTTCATGGATTGTATTATCTTCTAATTCCATTTTTCCACAAACTTTTTGAAGTACCCTGGTATGTCTACACATACATATACATACACATACACACCCACATGTCAGCTAAACAAATCTACCCTTTTACCCGTTCCTGGAACAATAGGAACCTCTTAGATCACCAGTGGAGCATTCTTTTAAAAGCATAATTTGCATCTCAGGGAAATGTGGGACATTTTATTCAGACATGGCAAAATCTAAGTGGGAATGAGAAAAGAGAAGTATTGAAACTCAAGAAAAGGCACAGGAGTTGATGGACAAATTTTCACTTTGAAACAAGTCAGTAATTTATCTCCTGGGACAATTCATTACACACAAGGCTCAGAAATCAATTGGAAAGAAATCAGCATTATAAAATATAAATACGGGGCTGAAGCCCAGCAATTATGCATCATTTAGATCAGTGTGTATTTTTTTCCCCTTTTCTTTCTTCCAGAAGAGAAAATGAGAAGAAACAGCAGTCGGCTGTGAGAAAGACACAACCCTTATTAAATCACTGTATCACCATGGGGCATTTGCTTTTTTTCAGGTACAGAATGGGGATAATAACACTTTCTGCTTTCAAGCCCCTGGGTTCATATAAGGATTCAAATTGATACTGTGGGTGAAATTATTTTGAAAGGGTAACACAAATGTAAGATGTGTCTAAATTTTCTGCGACCCATGAAAGGATTAGGAAATGGATGTGCTCAAACACAGAACAGTGAAAGAAAACCAGCTGTGACACAGGAAGGCTGGAGGTGGCAAGTAGAGAAGGGAGATGTGTATTTGTGGGATTCCCACCGTGTGTCAGGATCAGTTCATGCCCCAGATCATGCTGAAGACAACCCTGGAAATTTGGGCTTGTCATGTCCAGTTTCCACACGAACAGCAAGGTAAGGGGAGGAATATGCAACCCGTCCAACTCACGTGGAGAGTAACAGCACCCAGTCTCTGTTGCATCTGAGATCTAACTACGTCTGCCAATTACCCACTGTATAATTTTGGTGAAGTCAATTTCTTTCTTTGAAAAACAAAGAGATTTCCCCAAACTTAGTAATTTGAAATACTGCTTTTATGATTTTCGTTAAATCCATAGACTACCTATTCTATGATTTAATGCTTTTCTAAATTTAATAAGAAAACCCATTACTTCTGTAAATGGGAAAATCAGTATTTTTTTTTAACACACATTAAAACACACGGCATCTTTCCCAACACATATTAAAATGCTACAACAGTAAAAAGGTACTCATCTGTCTGCCTCCCAGGCTCCACATCTTGGGAAACACTAGGTCAAATGATCACTAACTCAGCTCAGCTCAGCTCTGGAAACCTATGTTCTACCATGAATCGAAGGGCCAGACCACTGCAGACTACCCAGTACCAGCTCCCCCTTAGCTTGGCCTCTCTCTTACCGTGGCTTCTTATCTGTTTCAAATACTTCTGCTCCATCTTTTTCTTATTTTTCTATAGTCTTTCCAACTCTTAACTGCTAGCCATCTTCAATGCAAATTTCAGGAAGCTTTTTCTAAGAATTAATGTGGGCAGAAGCATGTGGTAGGTGTCATGGGGGCTTATCAAATGAATAAAGCATGCCCATGATTTATGAGTCAAAAGTCAAGGCAGATGATGAAGTTTAAGAAAAAACTAAAAAAAGAAGCATAGCAAGGTTGGCTGCTTAGCTCAGTTGGTTAATGTGCATTATTATAACACAAAGGTTAAGGTTTCGGATCCCTGGTCAAGTGTTCAGATGCCCATACCGGTCAGCCACCAAAACAAAAAATAAAAAATGATAGTAGTTTAGCAGTTATCATGCAATATAGCCATCCCCCTATATCTGTGGGTGGGTTCCACACCTGGGGATTCAACCAACTGTGGATCAAAAATATTAAAAAAAGAAAAGAGAGGAATGGTTGTGTCTGTATTGAATATGTACAGATTTTTTCTTGTCATTTCCCTAAACAATACAGTATAACAACTATTTATACTGTGTTTATGTTGTATTAGGTATTATAATCTAGGGATGGATGATTTAAAGTATATGGGAGGATGTGTATAGGTTGTATGTTAAGTACTACACCGTTCTATATAAGAGACTTGAACATTCATGAATTTTGGTATCTGTAGGGCTCCTGGAGCCAATCCCCCATGGATACCAAGGGACAACTATAATATACTCCAACAAAGACACAGCCAGAGTTGAAGAACAGATATTCAAAGATCGACTTATAGAATTGAAGGGCACCAAAGAGGCCACCAAATTTAGAGCTTCCATATCAGTGACTGAGGATTTGAATTCAACTGGCAAGCATGTTGGTGTGACATGCAACTTATAAAAGAAATAATAGAATGCTTCTCCTATTAGCCAGAGTCTTAATACTCCCTATGATCTTACCCCAGGACGGTTTCACTCATTTATACGTCTTTACCTTCCCATGAAAATGTCTGAGCATGTAATATTCACTCTCTGATATACTTCAACTCCCACCCCTATTTCCATGTCATTATACAAAAGTAGGAAAGTGAGGCCCAAAGCAGCTTTATTAACAAACAAAGCCTTTATTAACAACAATGTGGCAGATCTGGGGCTAGAATCCTACAACTCTTGATTATCAATGAAGTCCTTTAATAAGTTCAATCTACAATGATGCTTCCAGAATCCATCACTCATATTGCATCCTGAAAGAGACAACAGTCAAATATTGAAAGAAGAGATATTGGTTAAGAAACGTTGCAAAGAAAAGAAGCTGAGGAGAGAAGATTAAGAAGTATGAGAGATGGGGCAGGAGATATACATTAAAACCAAGGAAGCACAAAAGACCAGCAGGTAGATGAACGTGCCAGCTCAACACCTTTCTAGCACCTGCAAGGTAAGGAAGCTGAGGGGCCGCAAGGTAAGAAACAGTGTAGAAATGGAGAGCCCAGGCTTGGCCTAAAAGATTCAAAAGTTAGTCTAAGAAATACTGTGTAGGTACAAAATGATTTGTCTGTACCTTCTCTGTTTTGCAACTAATAAGAAACCAGTCTGGAAAAGCAGGGTGATCAAGAGGAACAGCAGGGCTTGAGAATGAACTGAGGTGGCTGAGTATATTTACTTAGATATCATGTAGTGCAAACTCATTCTTTTCCAGAGGAGACCATGGCTCCAGAAAGGTCTTGCAACTTGTTCGAGTTTACCTGGCTGGGTGCACACAGAGTGGTACCAGATACCTGAACTCTGTACTTCCAGTTTGGTGTATTTTCCACTTGTTTTGGGTTAGATTGGGTATAGCATAATAGGCAACACAGAAAATGATGATGTGAGAGTCTAAATTGAGGGAATGAAGTGTACAAATAGATGCGGGAGAAACTCAAGCAGAAAGTAAGTGGAAGTAAAGAAATATACCACCAGCTACTGCTTCCAGGCTTCATTTCAAGGCCCAGGCTTCTTTGTTGTAGTTACCAATATTACTATTCCTCTTCCCCAAAACCTAATAAATTAAATTTAAGACCAACTCTCTTCTTTGCAAAAATCACCAACTTACCAGACCACCCACTCTACCCATTATGCCTCCTGCGGATACATTACCCAGCAAACAAGGCACCGCCTACAAAGCCCTCTTATAACCTCATGATCTTGCGTAACTTCTATAATAATATCACAGAGTGAAGGAACAGTCAACCACCAGTCATACCACAAAAGCACCTAGGACGTATTTCTGAGCAACTACAGGGCAATTTATTTTCTATCTGCCCAGATCCATGTCGACAGTTCGTTTCTGATTTTTGAAATCACAAAGAGTTTCTGTTGGCCAGAATTTATCGAGCTGTTTTAGAAAACACCTAATGTCAGCAAAGGGAACTATTTTTTATCACTGTATGTTGTTTAACAGCCCTTCATGGTGATCAAATTTACTGCACCTATAAAAGGCAGGACAACCCAAGAGCCTGAGCCAAGAACTTTGAATTTCTAAAGAAGTAAGCGTTATACAGCAAAGATTCTAGCTAGTACTTCACAAAACAGGGGAAAAAATGGTGCCACTAAACAGGAAAGTAAAGGCATAAAGAATTAGGCATACAGACAAATGGGCAAGCATTTAAATTTTCTTCTTTATATTAACTCCTCCTCAGAGTTTGGTAATCCAGAAAATGTTTATTGAGCAGTTCCTATTCACAAGGTTCTGTTCTAGATATTAAGAGGTCAAAAATAAATAAATAAGACTTAGTCACTTCCCTTCAAGAGCTTCCAAAATACTGGGTGATGGAGAGATGCAAATAACTTACTGAAATGTACAGTGAGGTATTTTAAGTGTTATAATACATAGAGGCCCAAGTAATTTGCTGAAGCTGCCCAGAGGAATTGATTCAAGAAAGATCTCTAAACTTGATTATTATCCAAACAAAATTTAACAAATTGTAGGCAGTGATGTGGATTAAATCAACTTCTTTTGACTGAAAATTAATTAAAATGACTAAAACTGCAGCTACCGAAAATGTTGACATTTTATCTATAAGTTTATTAATGGAATAGAGCTCTAAAAATGCAAAGGCAATTTTCTTGTGAATGTTGGCTATTCTTCACCACAAAGAGAAGAAACCATTAG